>NW_025961020.1:0-62646 GCF_023159225.1 Perognathus longimembris pacificus
CAGCTGGAGCTTGTTAAGGTAATTACACGTGGGAAAGGGTAATGTACTGGGAACTCGTCAGAAGAATCTGATTTGTGGTGAGGGGAGAGAGATAAAAGCTCATTTAGGAACGACATGAAAGTGCTGCATATGTAGCTGTTTATCAGGAAATATCTCCACTGAGAATAAGAAAAGCAGTAGCTTAATAAATAAGTACTTCCTGGTATGGTTACTGTACTGGTAACTCCCCAGAAAAATCTGGATTGTGGTGAGGGAAGAGAAAAAAGCTCATTTAGGACATGCACGTACCAAGGGGGGAGGCAGCGGTATATCAGGGAGTAAACATTCTGAGAATAAAAACAGCTGGAGCATGTTAAGGTAATTACACAGGGGAAAGGATAATGTACTGGGAACTCCTCAGAAGAATCTGATTTGTGGTGAAGGGAGGAGAGATAAAAGCTCATTTAGGAACGACATGAAAATTCTGCATAGGTAGCTTTTTATCATTAAAATATCTCCACTGAGATTAAGAAAAGCAGTAGCTTAATAAATTAAGTACTTCCTGGTACGGTTACTGTACTGGTAACTCCCCAAAAGAATCTGGATTGTGGTGAGGGAACAGAGAAAAAAGCTCATTTATGACCTGCAATTTATAAGGGGGTAGGCAGCTGTATATAAGGGAGTAAACCGTCTGAGAATAAAAACAGCAGGAGCTTGTTAAGGTAATTACACAGGGGAAATGATAATGTACTGGGAACTCCGCAGAAGAATCTGATTTGTGGTGAGGGGAGAGAGATAAAAGATCATTTAGGAACGACATGAAAATTCTGCATACGTAGCTGTTTATCAGTAAATATCTCCACTGAGATTAAGAAAAGCAGGAGCTTAATAAATTAAGTTCTTCCTGGTACGGTTACTGTACTGGTAACTCCCAAAAGAATCTGGATTGAGGTGAGGGAACAGAGAAAAATGCTCATTTAGGCCTTGCACTTACGAAGGGGGTAGGCAGCTGTATATAAGGGAGTAAACCGTCTGAGAATAAAAAGAGCTGGAGCTTGTTAAGGTAATTACACATGGGAAAGGATAATGTACTGGGAACTCCTCAGAAGTTTCTGATTTGTGGTGAGGGGGAGAGAGAGAAAAGCTCATTTAGGAACGACATGAACATGCTGCGAAAGTAGCTGTTTATCAGTAAATATCTCCACTGAGATTAAGAAAAGCAGTAGCTTAATAAATTAAGTACTTCCTGGTACGGTTACTGTACTGGTAACTCCCAAAAAGAATCTGGATTGTGGTGAGGGAACAGAGAAAAAAGCTCATTTAGGTCCTGCACTTAAGAAAGGGTAGGCAGCTGTTATATAAGGGAGTAAACCGTCTGAGAATAAAAACAGCTGGAGCTTGTTAAGGTAATTACTCAGGGGAAAGGATAATGTACTGGGAACTCCTCAGAAGAATCTGATTTGTGGTGAGGGGAGAGAGATAAAAGCTCATTTAGGAACGACATGAACATGCTGCGTAGGTAGCTGTTTATCAGTAAATATCTCCACTGAGATTAAGAAAAGCAGTAGCTTAATAAATTAAGTACTTCCTGGTACGGTTACTGTACTGGTAACTCCCCAAAAGAATCTGGATTGTGGTGAGGGAACAGAGAAAAAAGCTCATTTATGACATGCAATTACGAAGGGGGTAGGCAGCTGTATATAAGGGAGTAAACCGTCTGAGAATAAAAACAGCAGGAGCTTGTTAAGGTAATTACACAGGGAAAAAGGATAATGTACTGGGAACTCCGCAGAAGAATCTGATTTGTAGTGAGGGGAGAGAGATAAAAGATCATTTAGGAACGACATGAAAATTCTGCATAGGTAGCTGTTTATCAGTAAATATCTCCACTGAGATTAAGAAAAGCAGGAGCTTAATAAATTAAGTACTTCCTGGTACGGTTACTGTACTGGTAACACCCCAAAAGATTCTGGATTGTGGTGAGGGGAACAGAGAAAAAAGCTCATTTAGGCCCTGCACTTACGATGGGGGTAGGCAGCTGTATATAAGGGAGGTAAACCGTCTGAGAATAAAAACAGCTGGAGCTTGTTAAGGTAATTACACATGGGAAAGGATAATGTACTGGGAACTCCTCAGAAGATTCTGATTTGTGGTGAGGGGAGAGAGAGAAAAGCTCATTTAGGAACGACATGAACATGCTGCGAAAGTAGCTGTTTATCAGTAAATATCTCCACTGAGATTAAGAAAAAGCAGTAGCTTAATAAATTAAGTACTACCTGGTACGGTTACTGTACTGGTAACTCCCAAAAAGAATCTGGATTGTGGTGAGGGAACAGAGAAAAAAGCTCATTTATGTCCTGCACTTAAGAAAGGGTAGGCAGCTGTATATAAGGGAGTAAACCGTCTGAGAATAAAAACAGCTGGAGCTTGTTAAGGTAATTACATAGGGGAAAGGATAATGTACTGGGAACTCCTCAGAAGATTCTGATTTGTGGTGAGGGGAGAGAGAGAAAAGCTCATTTAGGAACTACATGAACATGCTGCGAAAGTAGCTGTTTATCAGTAAATATCTCCACTGAGATTAAGAAAAGCAGTAGCTTAATAAATTAAGTACTTCCTGGTATGGTTACTGTACTGGTAACTCCCCAAAAGAATCTGGATTGTGGTGAGGGAACAGAGAAAAATGCTCATTTAGGACCTGCACTTACGAAAGGGGAAAGCAGCTGTATATCAGGGAGTATCCCTTCTGAGAATAAAAACAGCTGGAGCTTGTTAAGGTAATTACTCAGGGGAAAGGATAATGTACTGGGAACTCCTCAGAAGAATCTGATTTGTGGTGAGGGGAGAGAGATAAAAGCTCATTTAGGAACGACATTAACATGCGGCGTAGGTAGCTGTTTATCAGTAAATATCTCCACTGAGATTAAGAAAAGCAGTAGCTTAATAAATTAAGTACTTCCTGGTACGGTTACTGTACTGGTAACTCCCCAAAAGAATCTGGATTGTGGTGAGGGAACAGAGAAAAAAGCTCATTATGACATGCAATTACGAAGGGGGTAGGCAGCTGTATATAAGGGAGTAAACCGTCTGAGAATAAAAACAGCAGGAGCTTGTTAAGGTAATTACACATGGGAAAGGATAATGTACTGGGAACTCCTCAGAAGATTCTGATTTGTGGTGATGGGAGAGAGAGAAAAGCTCATTTAAGAACGACATGAACATGCTGCGAAGGTAGCTGTTTATCAGTAAATATCTCCACTGAGATTAAGAAAAGCAGTAGCTTAATAAATTAAGAACTTCCTGGTACGGTTACTTGTACTGGTAACTCCCCAAAAGAATCTGGATTGTGGTGAGGGAACACAGAAAAAAGCTCATTTAGGACCTGCACTTACGAAGGGGGTAGGCAGCTGTATATAAGGGAGTATCCCTTCTGAGAATAAAAACCGCTGGATCTTGTTAAGATAATTACACAGGGGAAAGGATAATGTACTGGGAAATCCTCAGAGAATCTGATTTGTGGTGAGGGGAGAGAGATAAAAGCTCATTTAGGAACGACATGAACATGCTGCGTAGGTAGCTGTTTTGTAATTAAATATCTCCACTGAGATTAAGAAAAGCAGTAGCTAAATAAATTAAGTTCTTCCTGGTATGGTTACTGTACTGGTAACTCCCCAAAAGAATCTGGATTGTGGTGAGGGAACAGAGAAAAAAGCTCATTTAGGACTGCATTTACGATGGGGGTAGGCAGCTGTATATCAGGGAGTATCACTTCTGAGAATAAAAAAAGCTGGAGCTTCTTAAGGCAATTACACAGGGGAAAGGATAATGCACTGGGAACTCCTCAGAAGAATCTGATTTGTGGTGAGGGAGAGAGATAAAAGCTCATTTAGGAACGACATTAACATGCTGCATATGTAGCTGTTTATCAGTAAATATCTCCACTGAGATTATGAACAGCAGTAGCTTAATAAATTAAGTACATCCTGGTATGGTTACTGTACTGGTAACTCCCCAAAAGAATCTGGAATGTGGTGAGGGAACAGAGAAAAAACCTCATTTAGGACCTGCCCTTACGAAGGGGGTAGGCAGCTGTATATCAGGGAGTAAACCTTCTGAGAATAAAGACAGCTGGATCTTGTTAAGGTAATTACACAGGGGGAAAGTATAATGTACTGGGAACTCCTCAGAAGAATCTGATTTGTGGTGAGGGGAGAGAGATAAAAGCTCATTTAGGAACAACATGAAAATGCTGCGTAAGTAGCTGTTTATCAGTAAATATATCCACTGAGATTAAGAAAAGCAGTAGCTTAATAAATTAAGTACTTCCTGGTACGGTTACTGTACTGGTAACTCCCAAAAAGAATCTGGATTGTGGTGAGGGAACAGAGAAAAAAGCTCATTTAGGTCCTGCACTTAAGAAGGGGGTAGGCAGCTGTATATAAGGGAGTAAACCGTCTGAGAATAAATACAGCTGGAGCTTGTTGAGGTAATTACACAGGGGAAAGGATAATGTACTGGGAACTCCTCAGAAGACTCTGATTTGTGGTGAGGGGAGAGAGAGAAAAGCTCATTTAGGAACTACATGAACATGCTGCGAAAGTAGCTGTTTATCAGTAAATATCTCCACTGAGATTAAGAAAAGCAGTAGCTTAATAAATTAAGTACTTCCTGGTATGGTTACTGTACTGGTAACTCCCCAAAAGAATCTGGATTGTGGTGAGGGAACTGAGAAAAAAGCTCATTTAGGACCTTCACTTACGAAGGGGGTAGTCAGCTGTATATCAGGGAGTATCCCTTCTGAGAATAAAAACCGCTGGAGCTTGATAAGGTAATTATACAGGGGAAAGTATAATGTCCTGGGAACTCCTCAGGAGAATCTGATTTGTGGTGAGGGGAGAGAGATAAAAGCTCATTTAGGAACGACAGGAAAGTGCTGCATATGTAGCTGTTTATCAGGAAATATCTCCACTGAGATTAAGAAAAGCAGTAGCTTAATAAATTAAGTACTTCCTGGTACGGTTACTGTACTGGTAATTCCCCAAAAGAATCTTGATTGTGGTGAGATAACAGAGAAAATAGGTCATTTAGTACCTCCACTTACGAAGGGGGTAGGCAGCTGTATATCAGGGAGTAACCCTTCTGAGAATAAAAACAGCTGGAGCTTGTTAACGTAATTACACAGGGGAAAAGATAATGTACTGGGAACTCCTCAGAAGAATCTGATTTGTGGTAAGGTGAGAGATATAAAAGCTCATTTAGGAACGACATGAAAATACTGCATAGGTAGCTGTTTATCGGGAAATATCTCCACTGAGAATAAGAAAAGCAGTAGCTTATTAAATTAAGTACTTCCTGGTATGGTTACTGTACTGGTAACTCCCCAAAAATCTGGATTGTGGTGAGGGAAGAGAAAAAAGCTCATTTAGGACCTGCACGTACCAAGGTGGTAGGCAGCTGTATATTAGCGCGTAAACCTTCTGAGAATAAAAACAGCTGGAGCTTGTTAAGGTAATTACACGTGGGAAAGGATAATGTACTGGGAACTCCTCAGAAGAATCTGATTTGTGGTGAGGGGAGAGAGATAAAAGCTCATTTAGGAACGACATGAAAGTGCTGCATATGTAGCTGTTTATCAGGAAATATCTCCACTGAGAATAAGAAAAGCAGTAGCTTAATAAATTAAGTACTTTCTGGTATGGTTACTGTACTGGTAACTCCCAGAAAAATCTGGATTGCGGTGAGGTAAGAGAAAAAAGCTCATTTAGGACTTGCACGTACCAAGGGGGGAGGCAGCTGTATATCAGGGAGTAAACATTCTGAGAATAAAAACAGCTGGAGCATGTTAAGGTAATTACACAGAGGAAAGGATAATGTACTGGGAACTCCTCAGAAGAATCTGATTTGTGGTGAAGGGAGAGAAATAAAAGCTCATTTAGGAACGACATGAAAATTCTGCATAGGTAGCTTTTTATCAGTAAATATCTCCACTGAGATTAAGAAAAGCAGTAGCTTAATAAATTAAGTACTTCCTGGTACGGTTACTGTACTGGTAACTCCCCAAAAGAATCTGGATTGTGGTGAGGGAACAGAGAAAAAAGCTCATTTATGACCTGCAATTACGAAGGGGGTAGGCAGCTGTATATAAGGGAGTAAACCGTCTGAGAATAAAAACAGCAGGAGCTTGTTAAGGTAATTACACAGGGGAAAGGACAATGTACTGGGAAATCCGCAGAAGAATCTGATTTGTGGTGAGGGGAGAGAGATAAAAGATCATTTAGGAACGACATGAAAATTCTGCATAGGTAGCTGTTTATCAGTAAATATCTCCACTGAGATTAAGAAAAGCAGGAGCTTAATAAATTAAGTACTTCCTGGTACGGTTACTGTACTGGTAACTCCCCAAAAGAATCTGGATTGTGGTGAGGGAACAGAGAAAAAAGCTAAATTAGGCCCTGCACTTACGAAGGGGGTAGGCAGCTGTATATAAGGGAGTAAACCGTCTGAGAATAAAAACAGCTGGAGCTTGTTAAGGTAATCACACAGGGGAAAGGATAATGTACTGGGAACTCCTCAGAAGATTCTGATTTGTGGTGAGTGGAGAGAGAGCAAAGCTCATTTAGGAACGACATGAACATGCTGCCAAGGTAGCTGTTTGTCAGTAAATATCTCCACTGAGATTAAGAAAAGCAGTAGCTTAATAAATTAAGAACTTCCTGGTATGGTTATTGTACTAGTAACTCCCCAAAAGAATCTGGATTTTGTGAGGGAACATAGAAAAAAGCTCATTTAGGACCTGCACTTACGAAGGGGGTAGGCAGCTATATATCAGGGAGTATCCCTTCTGAGAATAAAAACAGCTGGAGCTTGTTAAGGTAATTACACAGGCGAAAGGATAATGTACTGGGAACTCCTCAGAAGAATATGATTTGTGGTGAGGGGACAGAGATAAAAGCTCATTTAGGAACGACATGAACATGCTGCTTAGGTAGCTGTTTATCAGTAAATATCTCCACTGAGATTAAGAAAAGCAGTAGCTTAATAAATTAAGTACTTCCTGGTATGGTTACTGTACTGGTAACTCCCCAAAAGAATCTGGATTGTGGTGAGGGAACAGAGAAAAAAGCTCATTTATGACCTGCATTTACGAAGGGGGTAGGCAGCAGTATATCAGGGAGTGTCCCTTCTGAGAATAAAAACAGCTGGTGGTTGTTAAGGTAATTACACAGGGGAAAGGATAATGTACTGGGAACTCCTCAGAAGAATCTGATTTGTGGTGAGGGGAGAGAGATAAAAGTTCATTAAGAACGACATGAAAATGCTGCATAGGTAGTGTTTATCAGTAAATATCTCCACAGAGATAAACAAAAGCAGTAGCTTAATACATTAAGTAATTCCTGGTATGGTTACTGTACTGGTAACTCCCAGAAGAATCTGGATTGTGGTGAGGGAACAGAGAAAAAAGCTCATTTAGGACCTGTACATAGGAAGGGTGTAGGCAGCTGTATATCAGGGAGTAAACATTCTGAGAATAAAAACAGCTGGAGCTTGTTAAAGTAATTACACAGGGGAAAGGATAATGTACTGGGAATTCCTCAGCAGAATCTGATTTGTTGTGAGGGGAGAGAGATAAAAGCTCATTTAGGAACGACATGAATACGCTGCGTAGTTAGCTGTTTATCAGTAAATATCTCCACTGAGATTAAGAAAAGCAGTAGCTTAATAAATTAAATACTTCCTGGTAAGGTTACTGTACTGGTAACTCCCCAAAAGAATCTGGATTGTGGTGAGGGAACAGAGAAAAAAGCTCATTTAGGACCTGCACTTACGAAGGATTTGGCAGCTGTAAATCAGGGAGTAAACCTTCTGAGCATGAAAACAGCTGGAGCTTGTTAAGGTAATTACACAGGGGAAAGGATAATGTACTGGGAACTCCTCAGAAGAATCTGATTTGTGGTGAGGGGGAGAGAGATAAAAGCTCATTTAGGAACGACATGATCATGATGTGTAGGTAGCTGTTTATCAGTAAATATCTCCAATGAGATTAAGAAAAGCAGGAGCTTAATAAATTAAGTACTTCCTGGTATGGTTACTGTACTGGTAACTCCCCAAAAGAATCTGGATTGTGGTGAGTTAACAGAGAAAAGAGCTCATTAAGACCTGCACTTGCGAAGGGGGTAGGCAGCTGTTTATCAGTGAGTATCCCTTCTGAGAATAAAGACATCTGGAGATTGTTAAAGTAATTACACAGGGAAAGGGTAATGTACTGGGAACTCCGCAGAAGAATCTGATTTGTGTTGCGGGGAGAGAGATAAAAGATCATTAAGAACGACATGAAAATGCTGCATAGGTAGCTGTTTATCAGTAAATATCTCCACTGAGATTAAGAAAAGCAGTAGCTTAATACATTAAGTAATTCCTGGTATGGTTTCTGTACTGGTAACTCCCCAAAAGAATCTGGATTGTGGTGAGGGAATAGAGAAAAAAGCATATTTAGGACCCGCACATACGAAGGATTTGGCAGCTGTATATCAGGGAGTAAACCTTCGGAGCATAAAAACAGCTGGAGCTTGTTAAGGTAATTACACAGGAGAAAGGATATTGTACTGGGAACTCCTCAGAAGGTTCTGATTTGTGGTGAGAGGAGAGAGATAAAAGCTCATTTATGAACGACATGAAAATGCTGCATAGGTAGCTGTTTATAAGTAAATATCTCCAATGAGATTATTAAAAGCATTAGCTTAATAAATTAAGAACTTCCTGGTATGGTTACTGTACTGGTAACTCCCCAAAAGACTCTGGATTGTGGAGAGGGAACAGAGAAAAAAGCTCATTTAGGACCTGCACTTACGAAGGGGGTAGTCAGCTGTATATCAGGGAGTAAACCTTCTCAGAATAAAAACAGCTGGAGCTAGTTAAGGTAATTACACAGGGGAAAGGATAATGTACTGGGAACTCCTCAGAAGAATCTGATTTGTGGTGAGGGGAGAGAGATAAAAGCTCATTTAGGAACGATATGAACATGCTGCGTAGGTAGCTTTTTGTCAGTAAATATCTCCACTGCGATTTAGAAAAGCAGTAGCTTAATAAATTAAGTACTTCCTGGTATGGTGACTGTACTGGTAACTCCCCAAAAGAATCTGGATTGTGGTGAGGGAACAGAGAAAAAAGCTCAATTATGACTGCACTTAAGAAGGGGGTACGCAGCTGTATATCAGGGAGAAAACCTTCTGAGAATAAAAAAAACTGGAGCTTGTTAAGGTAATTACATAGGGGAAAGGATAATGTACTGGGAACTCCTCAGAAGAATCTGATTGGTGGTGTGGGGAGAGAGATAAAAGATCATTTAGGAACGACATGAACATGCTTCGTAGGTAGCTGTTTATCAGTAAATATCTCCACTGAGATTAAGAAAAGCAGTAGCTTAATAAATTAAGTACTTCCTGGTATGGTTACTGTACTGGTAACTCCCCAAAGAACCTGTATTGTGGTGATGGAACAGAATAAAAAGCTCATTTAGGACCTGCACTTACCAAGGGGGTAGGCAGCTGTATATCACGGAGTAAACCTTCTGAGAATAAAAACAGCTGGAGATTGTTAAGGTAATTACACGTGGGAAAGGATAATGTACTGGGAACTCCTCAGAAGAATCTGATTTGTGGTGAGCTGAGAGAGATAAAAGCTCTTTTAGGAACGACATGACCATGCTGCGTAGGTACCTGTTTATCAGTAAATATCTCCAATGAGATTAAGATAAGCAGTAGCTTAATAAATTAAGTACTTCCTGGTATGGTTACTGTACTGGTAACTCCCCAAAAGAATCTGGATTGTGGAGAGGGAACAGAGAAAAATGCTCATTTTGGACCTGCAATTACGAAGAGGGTAGGCAGCTTTATATCAGGGAGTAAACCTTCTCAGAATAAAAACAACTGCAGCTTGTTAAGGTAATTACACAGGGGAAAGGATAATGTATTGGGAACTCCTCAGAAGAATCTGATTTGTGGTGAGGGGAGAGAGATAAAACCTCATTTAGGAACGACATGAACATGCTGCCTAGTTAGCTGTTTATCAGGAAATATCTCCACTGAGATTAAGAAAAGCAGTAGCTTAATACATTAAGTAATTCCTGGTATGGTTACTGTACTGGTAACTCCCCAAAAGAATTTGGATTGTGGTGAGGGAACAGAGAAAAAAGCTCATTTAGGACCTGTACATACGAAGGGTGTAGGCAGCTGTTTATCAGGGAGTAAACATTCTGAGAATAAAAACAGCTGGAGCTTGTTAAAGTAATTACACAGGGGAAAGGATAATGTACTGGGAATTCCTCAGAAGAATCTGATTTTTTGTGAGGGGAGAGAGATAAAAGCTCATTTAGGAAAGACATGAAAATACTTCCTGCTATGGATACTGTACTGGTAATTCCCCAAAAGAATCTGGATTGTGGTGAGGGAACAGAGAAAAAAGCTCATTTAGGACCTGCATTTACGAAGAATTTGGCAGCTGTAAATCAGGGAGTAAACCTTCTGAGCATGAAAACAGCTGGAGCTTGTTAAGGTAATTACACAGGGGAAAGGATAATGTACTGGGAACTCCTCAGAAGAATCTGATTTGTGGTGAGGGGAGAGAGATAAAAGCTCATTTAGGAACGACATGAACATGATGTGTAGGTAGCTGTTTATCAGTAAATATCTCCACTGAGATTAAGAAAAGCAGGAGCTTAATAAATTAAGTACTTCCTGGTATGGTTACTGTACTGGTAACTCCCCAAAAAAATCTGGATTGTGGAGAGGGAACAGAGAAAAAACCTCATTAAGGACCTGCACTTACGAAGGGGGTAAGCAGCTGTATATCAGGGAGTAAACCTTCTCAGAATCAAAACAGCTGGAGCTAGTTAAGGTAATTACACAGGGGAAAGGATAATATACTGGGAACTCCTCAGAATAATCTGATTTGTGGTGAGGGGAGAGAGATAAAAGCTCATATAGGAACGACATGAACATGCTGCATAGGTAGATGTTTATAAGTAAATATCTGGACTGAGATTAAGAAAAGCAGTAGCTTAATAAATTAAGTACTTCCTGGTATGGTTACTGTACTGGTAACTCCCCAAAAGAGTCAGGATTGTGGTGAGGGAACAGAGAAAAGAGCTCATTTAGGACCTGCAATTACGAAGAGGGTAGGCAGCTGTATATCAGGGAGTAAACCTTCTGAGAATAAAAACAGCTGCAGCTTGTTAAGGTAATTACAGAGGGGAAAGGATAATGTACTGGGAACTCCTCAGAAGAATCTGATTTGTGTTGTGGGGAGAGAGATGAAAGCTCATTTAGGAACGACATGAACATGCTGCGTAGGTAGCTGTTTATCAGTAAATATCTCCACTGATATTAAGAAAAGCAGTAGCATAATAAATTAAGTACTTCCACGTATGGTTTCTGTACTGGTAACTCCCCAAAAAAATCTGGATTGTGGTGAGGAAACAAAGAAAAAAGCTCATTTAGGACCTGCACTTACGAAGGTGGTAGGCAGCTGTATATCAGGGAGTATCCCTTCTGAGAATAAAAACAGCTGGAGCTTGTTAAGGTAATTACACAGGGGAAAGGATAATGTACTGGGAACTCCTCAGAAGAATCTGATTTGTGGTGAGGGGAGAGAGATAAAAGCTCATTTAGGAACGACATGAACATGCTGCGTAGGTAGCTGTTTATCAATATATATCTCCACTGAGATTAAGAAAAGCAGTAGCTTAATAAATTAATTACTTCCTGGTATGGGTACTCTACTGGGAACTCCCCAAAAGAATCTGGATTGTGGTGAGGGAACAGAGAAAAAAGCTCATTTAGGAACTGCAATTACGAAGGGGGTAGGCAGCTGTATATCAGGAAGTATCCATTCTGGGAATAAAAATAGCTGGAGCTTGTTATGGTAATTACACAGGGGAAAGAATAATGTACTGGGAACTCCTCGGAAGAATCTTATTCGTGGTGAGGGGAGAGAGATAAAAGCTCATTTAGGAATGACATGTACATGCTGCGTAGGTAGCTGTTTATCAGTAAATATCTCCACTGAGATTAAGAAAAGCAGTAGTAATAAATTAAGTACTTCCTGGTATGGGTACTCTACTGGAAACTCCCCAAAAGAATCTGGATTGTATAGAGTGAA
The DNA here is from genome assembly GCF_023159225.1 of Perognathus longimembris pacificus. Lineage (NCBI taxonomy): Eukaryota > Metazoa > Chordata > Mammalia > Rodentia > Heteromyidae > Perognathus > Perognathus longimembris. The sequence continues at coordinate 12,136 of NW_025961020.1, forward strand.
GAGAGTAAAAAAGCTCATTTTGGACATGCACTTACGAAGGGGGAAAGCAGATGTATATTAGGGAGTATCCCTTCTGAGAATAAAAATAGCTGGAGCTTGTTAAGTTAATTACACAGGGGATAGAATAATGTACTGGGAACTCCTCGGAAGAATCTGATTTGTGGTGAGGGGAGAGAGATAAAAGCTCATTTAGGAACGACATGAAGATGCTGCGTAGGTAGCTGTTTATCAGTAAATATCTCCACTGAGATTAAGAAAAGCAGTAGCTTAATAAATTAAGTACTTCCTGGTATGGTTAATGTACTGGTCACTCCCCAAAAGAATCTGGATTGTGGTGAGGGAACAGCGAAAAAAGCTCATTTAGGACCTGCACTTACGAAGCGGTTAGGCTGCTGTATATCACGGAGTATCCCTTCTGAGAATAAAAACAGCTGGAGATTGTTAAGGTACTTATGCAGGGGAAAGGATAATGTACTGGGAACTCCTCAGAAGAATCTGATTTGTGTTGAGGGGAGAGAGATAAAAGCTCATTTAGGAACGACATGAATGTGCTGCTTAGGTAGCTTTTTATCAGTAAATATCTCCATTCAGATTAAGAAAAGCAGTAGCTTAATAAATTAAGCACTTCCTGGTATGGTTACTGTTCTGGTAACTCCCCAAAAGAATCTGGATTGTGGTGAGGGAACAGAGAAAAAAGCTCATTTAGGACCTGCACATACGAAGGGGGTAGGCAGCTGTATATCAGGGAGTATCCCTTCTGAGAATAAAAACAGCTCTAGCTTGTTTAGGTAATTACACAGGGGAAAGGATAATATACTGGGAACTCCTCAGAAGAATCTGATTTGTGGTGAGGGGAGAGAGATAAAAGCTCATTTAGGAACGACATGAAAATGCTGCATAGGTAGCTGTTTATCAGTAAATATCTACACTGAGATTAAGAAAAGCAGGAGCTTAATAAATTAAGTACATCCGGGTATGGTTACTGTACTGGTAACTCCCCAAAAGAATCTGGATTTTGGAGAGGGAACGGAGAAAAAAGCTCATTTAGGACCTGAACTTACGAAGGGGGTAGGCAGCAGTATATCATGGAGTAAACCTTCTGAGAATAAGAACAGCTGGAGCTTGTTAAGGTAATTACACAGGGGAAAGGATAATGTACTGGGAACTCCTCAGAAGAATCTGATTTGGAGTGAGGGGAGAGAGATAAAAGCTCATTGATGAACGACATGAACATGCTGCGTAGGTAGCGGTTTATCACTAAATATCTCCACTGAGATTAAGAAAAGCAGGAGCTTAATAAATTAAGTACTTCCTGGTATGGTTCCTGTACTGGTAATTCCCCAAAAGAATCTGGATTGTGGTGAGGGAACAGAGAAAAAAGCTCATTGAGGACCTGCACTTACGAAGGGGGAAGGCAGCTGTATATCAGGGATAATCCCTTCTGAGAATAAAAACAGCTGGAGCTTGTTAAGGAAATTACACAGGGCAAAGGATAATGTACTGGGAACTCCTCAGAAGCATCTGATTTGTGGTGAGGGGAGAGAGATAAAAGCTCATTTAGGAACAACATGAACATGCTGCGTAGGTAGCAGTTTATCAGTAAACATCTCCACTGAGATTAAGAAAAGCAGTAGCTTAATAAATTAAGTACTTCCTGGTATGGTTAATGTACTGGTCACTCCCCAAAAGAATCTGTATTGTGGTGAGGGAACTGAGGAAAAAAGCTCATTTAGGACCTTCACTTACGAAGGGTGTATGCAGCAGTATATCAGGGAGTATCCCTTCTGAGAATAAAAACAGCTGGAGTTTGTTAAGGTAATTACACAGGGGAAAGGATAATTTACTGGGAACACCTCAGAAGAGTCTGATTTGTGGTGAGGGAAGAGAGATAAAGGTCATTTAGGAACGACATGAACATGCTGCGTAGTTAGCTGTTTATCAATATATATCTCCACTGAGATTAAGAAAAGCAGTAGCTTAATAAATTAATTACTTCCTGGTATTGGTACTCTACTGGGAACTCCCCAAAAGAATCTGGATTGTGGTGAGGGAACAGAGAAAAAAGCTCATTTAGGAACTGCACTACGAAGGGGGTAGGCAGCTGTATATCAGGAAGTATCCATTCTGGGAATAAAAATAGCTGGAGCTTGTTATGGTAATTACACAGGGGAAAGAATAATGTACTGGGAACTCCTCGGAAGAATCTTATTTGTGGTGAGGGGAGAGAGATAAAAGCACATTTAGGAATGACATGTACATGCTGCGTAGGTAGCTGTTTATCAGTAAATATCTCCACTGAGATTAAGAAAAGCAGTAGCTTAATAAAATAAGTACTTCCTGGTATGGGTACTCTACTGGAAACTCCCCAAAAGAGTCTGGATTGTATAGAGTGAAGAGAGTAAAAAAGCTCATTTTGGAAGTGCACTTACGAAGGGGGAAAGCAGATGTATATCAGAGAGTATCCCTTCTGAGAATAAAAATAGCTGGAGCTTGTCAAGGTAATTACACAGGGGAAAGAATAATGTACTGGGAACTCCTCGGAAGAATCTGATTTGTGGTGAGGGGAGAGAGATAAAAGCTCATTTAGGAACGACATGAAGATGCTGTGTAAGTAGCTGTTTGTCAGGATATATCTCCACTGAGATTAAGAAAAGCAGTAGCTTAATAAATTAAGTACTTCCTGGTATGATTAGTGTACTGGTAACTCCCCAAAAGAATCTGGATTGTGCTGAGGGAACAGCGAAAAAAGCTCATTTAGGACCTGCACTTACAAAGGGGGTAGGCAGCTGTATATCAGGGAGTATCCCTTCTGAGAATAAAAACAGCTGGAGCTTGTTAAGGTAATTACACAGGGGAAAGGATAATGTACTGGGAACTCCTCAGAAGAATCTGATTTGTGGTGAGGGGAGAGAGATAAAAGCTCATTTAGGAATGACATGAACATGCTGCGTAGGTAGCTGTTTATCAGTAAATATCTCCCCTGAGATTAAGAAAAGCAGTAACTTAATAAATTAAGTACTTCCTGGTATGGTTACTGTACTGGTAACTCCCCAAAATAATCTGGATTGTAGTGAGGGAAAAGAGAAAAAAGCTCATTTAGGACCTGCACTTACGAAGCGGTTAGGCTGCTGTATATCACGGAGTATCCCTTCTGAGAATAAAAAGAGCTGGAGATTGTTAAGGTACTTATGCAGGGGAAAGGATAATGTACTGGGAACTCCTCAGAAGAATCTGATTTGTGGTGAGGGGAGAGAGATAAAAGCTCATTTAGGAACGACATGAATGTGCTGCTTAGGTAGCTTTTTATCAGTAAATATCTCCATTCAGATTAAGAAAAGCAGTAGCTTAATAAATTAAGCACTTCCTGGTATGGTTACTGTTCTGGTAACTCCCCAAAAGAATCTGGATTGTGGTGAGGGAACAGAGAAAAAAGCTCATTTAGGACCTGCATTTACGAAGGGGGTAGCCAGCTGTATATCAGGGAGTATCCCTTCTGAGAATAAAAACAGCTGGAGCTTGTTAAGGTAATTACACAGGGGAAAGGATAATGTACTGGGAACTCCTCAGAAGACTCTGATTTGTGGTGAGGGGAGCGAGATAAAAGCTCATTTATGAACGACATGAACATGCTCTGTAGGTAGCTGTTTATCAGTAAATATCTCCACTGAGATTAAGAAAAGAAGTAGCTTAATAAATTAAGTACTTCCTGGTATGGTTAATGTACTGGTAACTCCCCAAAAGAATCTGGATTGTGGTGAGGGAACAGAGAAAAAAGCTCATTTAGGACCTGCACATACGAAGGGGGTAGGCAGCTGTATATCAGGGAGTATCCCTTCTGAGAATAAAAACAGCTGGAGCTTGTTAAGGTAATTACACAGGGGAAAGGATAATGTACTGGGAAATACTCAGAAGAATCTGATTTGTGGTGAGGGGAGAGAGATAAAAGCTCATTTAGGAACGACATGAAAGTGCTGCATAGGTAGCTGTTTATCAGGAAATATCTCCACTGAGAATAACAAAAGCAGTAGCTAAATAAATTAAGTACCTTCTGGTATGGTACTATACTGGTAACTCCCCAAAAAATCTGGATTGTGGTGAGGAACAGAGAAAAAAGCTCATTTAGGAACCTGCATTTACCAAGGCGTAGGCAGCTGTTTATCAGTAAATATCTCCACTGAGATAAGAAAAGCAGTAGCATGTTAAGGTAATTCCTGGTATGGTTACTGTACTGGTAACTCCCCAAAAGAATCTGATTGTGGTGAGGGAACAGAGAAAAGCTCATTTAGGACCTGACATGAAAGGGTAGGCAGCTGTATATCAGTAAATATCTCAGAGAATAAAAACAGCTAGCTTAATTAAGGTAATTACACTGGGGAAAGGATACTGTACTGGGAACTCCTCAGAAGAATCTGATTGTGGTGAGGGGAGAGAGATAAAAGCTCATTTAGGAACGACATGAACATGCTGGTAGGTAGCTGTTTATCAGTAAATATCTCCACTGAGATTAAGAAAAGCAGTAGCTTAATTAAGTAATTACACTGGTATGGTTACTGTACTGGTAACTCCCAAAGAATCTGGATTGTGGTGAGGGAACAGAGATAAAAGCTCATTTAGGACCTGACTTAACATGAAGGGGGTAGGCTGTATATCAGTAAATATCTGCACTGAGATAAAAACAGCTGGAGCTTAATAAATTAAGTACTTCCTGGGGAAAGGATAATGTACTGGGAACTCCTCAGAAGAATCTGATTTGTGGTGAGGGGAAGAGATAAAAGCTCATTTAGGAACGACATGAACATTAAGGGGGTAGGTAGCTGTTTATCAGGGAGTACTCCACTGAGATTAAGAAAAGCAGTAGCTTGTTAAGGTAATTAAGTACTTCCTGGTATGGATACTGTACTGGTAACTCCCAAAAGAATCTGGATTGTGGTGAGGGAAGAGAAAAAGCTCATTTAGGACCTGCACTTACGAAGGGGGTAGGCAGCTGTTTATCAGGAAATATCTCCACTGAGAATAAAAAAGCAGGAGCTTGTTAAGGTAATTACACAGGTGTGGATACTGTACTGGGAACTCCCAGAAGAATCTGATTTGTGGTGAGGGGAGAGAGATAAAAAGCTCATTTAGGAACCTGCACTTACAAGGGCGTAGGCAGCTGTTTATCAGTAAAGCTTCTGAGATTAAGAAACAGCTGGAGCATGTTAAGTAATTACACTGGTATGGATACTGTACTGGTAACTCCCAAAGAATCTGATTGTGGTGAGGGAACAGAGAAAAAAGCTCATTTAGGACGACATTAATATGCTGTGTAGGTAGCTGTTTATCAGTAAATATCTCCACTGAGATTAAGAACAGCAGTAGCTTAATAAATTAAGTACTTCCAGGTATGGTTACTGTACTGGTAACTCCCAAAAGAATCTGGATTGTGATGAGGGAACAGAGAAAAAGCTCATTTGGACCTGCACTTACGAAGGGGGTAGGCAGCTGTATATCAGGGAGTAAATTCTAAGAATAAAAACAGCTGGAGCTGTTAAGGTCATTACACAGGGAAAGCATAATGTACTGGGAACTCCTAAAGAATCTGGATTTGTGGTGAGGGGAGAGAGATAAAGCTCATTTAGGAACGACATGAAAATGCTGTAGGTAGCTGTTTATCAGTAAATATCTCCACTGAGATTAAGAAAAGCAGTAGCTTAATAAATTAAGAACTTCTGGTACGGTTACTGTACTGGTAACTCCCCAAAGAATCTGGATTGTGGTGAGGGAACAGAGAAAAAAGCTCATTTAGGACCTGCACTTACGAAGGGGGTAGGCAGCTGTATATCAGGGAGTAAATCTCTGAGAATAGAAACAGCTGGAGCTTGTTAAGGTAATTACACAGGGGAAAGGATATGTACGGGAACTCCTCAGAAGAATCTGATTTGTGGTGAGGGGAGAGAGATAAAAGCTCATTTAGGAACGACATGAACATGCTGAGTACGTAGCTGTTTATCAGTAAATATTCCCTGAGATTAAGAAAAGCAGTTTCTTAATAATTAAGTAATTCCTGGTATGGATACTGTACTGGTAACTCCCCAAAGAATCTGGATTGTGGTGAGGGAACAGAGAAAAAAGCTCATTTAGGAACGACATGAACATGCTGCGTAGGTAGCTGTTTATCAGTAAATATCTCCACTGAGATTAAGAAAAGCAGTAGCTTAATAAATTAAGTACTTCCTGGTATGGTTACTGTACTGGTAACTCCCAAAAGAACTAAATTGTGGTGAGGGAACAGAGAAAAAAGCTCATTTAGGACCTGCATTACGAAGAGGGTAGGCAGCTGTATATCAGGGAGTAAACCTTCTGAGAATAAAAACAGCTGAGCTTGTTAAGGTAATTACACAGGGGAAAGGATATGTACTGGGAACTCCTCAGAAGAATCTGATTTATGGTGAGGGGAGAGAGATAAAAGCTCATTTAGGAACGACATGAACATGCTGGGTAGGTAGCTGTTTATCAGTAAATATCTCCACTGAGATTAAGAAAAGCAGTAGCTTAATAAATTAAGTACTTCCTGGTATGGTTACTGTACTGGTAACTCCCAAAGAATCTGGATTGTGGTGAGGGAACAGAGAATAAAAGCTCATTTAGGACCTGCACTTACAAGGGGGTAGGCAGCTGTATATCAGGGAGTAAAGGTTCTGAGAATAAAAACAGCTGGAGCTTGTTAAGGAAATTACACAGGGGAAAGGATAATGTACTGGGAACTCCTCAGAAGAATCTGATTTGTGGTGAGGGGAGAGAGATAAAAGCTCATTTAGGAACGACATGAACATGCTGCGTAGGTAGCTGTTTATCAGTAAATATCTCCACTGAGATTAAGAAAAGCAGTAGCTTAATAAATTAAGTACTTCCTGGTATGGTTACTGTACTGGTAACTCCCCAAAAGAATCTGGATTGTGGTGAGGGAACAGAGAAAAAAGCTCATTTAGGACCTGCACTTACGAAGGGGGTAGGCAGCTGTATATCAGGGAGTAAACCTTCTGAGAATAAAAACAGCTGGAGCTTGTTAAGGTAATTACACAGGGGAAAGGATAATGTACTGGGAACTCTCAGAAGAATATGATTTGTGGTGAGGGGAGAGAGATAAAAGCTCATTTAGAACGACATGAACATGCTGCGTAGGTAGCTGTTTATCAGAAAATATCTCCACTGAGATTAAGAAAAGCAGTAGCTTAATAAATTAAGTAGTTCCTGGTATGGTTACTGTACTGGTAACTCCCCAAAAGAATCTGGATTGTGGTGAGGGAACAGAAAAAAAGCTCATTTAGGACCTGCACTTACGAACGGGGTAGGCAGCTGTATATCAGGGAGTAAACCTTCTGAGAATAAAAACAGCTGGAGCTTTTTAAGGTAATTACACAGGGGAAAGGATAATATACTGGGAACTCCTCAGAAGAATCTGATTTGTGGTGAGGGGAGAGAGATAAAAGCTCATTTAGGAACGCCATTAACATGCTGCGTAGGTAGCTGTTTATCAGTAAATATCTCCACTGAGATTAAGAAAAGCTGTAGCTTAATAAATTAAGTACTTCCTGGTATGGTTACTGTACTGGTAACTCCCCAAAGAATCTGGATTGTGGTGAGGGAACAGAGAAAAAAGCTCATTTAGGAACGACATGAACATGGCGTAGGTAGCTGTTTATCAGTAAATATCTCTACTGAGATTAAGAAAAGCAGTAGCTTAATAAATAAGTACTTCCTGGTATGGTTACTGTACTGGTAACTCCCCAAAAGAATCTGGATTGTGGTGAGGGAACAGAGAAAAAAGCTCATTTAGGACCTGCACTTTCGAAGGGTGTAGGCAGCTGTATATCAGGGGGTAAACCTTCTGAGAATAAAAACAGCTGGAGCTTGTTAAGGTAATTACACAGGTGAAAGGATAATGTACTGGGAACTCCTCAGAAGAATCTGATTGTGGTGAGGGGAGAGAGATAAAAGCTCATTTAGGAACGACATGAACATGCTGCGTAGGTAGCTGTTTATCAGTAAATATCTCCACTGAGATTAAGAAAAGCAGTAGCTTATTAAATTAAGTACTTCCGGGTATGGTTACTGTACTGGTAACTCCCCAAAAGAATCTGGATTGTGGTGAGGGAACAGAGAAAAAAGCTCATTTAGGACCTGCACTTACGAAGGGGTAGGCAGCTGTATATCAGGGAGTAAACCTTCTGAGAAATAAAAACAGCTGGAGCTTAATTAAGGTAATTACACAGGGGAAAGGATAATGTACTGGGAACTCCTCAGAAGAATCTGATTTGTGGTGAGGGGAGAGAAATAAAAGCTCATTTAGGAACGACATGAAAATGCTGCGTAGGTAGCTGTTTATCAGTAAATATCTCCACTGAGATTAAGAAAAGCAGTAGCTTAATAAATTAAGTAATTCCTGGTATGGTTACTGTACTGGGTAACTCCCCAAAGAATCTGGATTGTGGTGAGGGAACAGAGAAAAACTCATTTAGGACCTGCACTGACGAAGGGTAGGTAGCTGTTTATCAGTAAACCTATCTGAGATTAAGAAAAGCAGTAGCTTAATAAATAAGTACTTCCTGGTATGGTTACTGTACTGGTAACTCCCCAAAGAATCTGGATTGTGGTGAGGGAACAGAGAAAAAGCTCATTTATGAACGACATGAACATGCTGCGTAGGTAGCTGTTTATCAGTAAATATCTCCACTGAGATTAAGAAAAGCAGTAGCTTAATAAATAAGTACTTCCTGGTATGGTTACTGTACTGGTAACTCCCCAAAAGAACCTGGATTGTGGTGAGGGAACAGAGAAAAAAGCTCATTTAGGACCTGCACTTACGAAGGGGTAGGCAGCTGTATATCAGGGAGTAAACCTTCTGAGAATAAAAACAGCTGGAGCTTGTTAAGGTAATTACACAGGGGAAAGGATAATGTACTGGGAACTCCTCAGAAGAATCTGATTTGTGGTGAGGGGAGAGAGATAAAAGCTCATTTAGGAACGACATGAACATGCTGCATACGGTAGCTGTTTATCAGTAAATATCTCCACTGAGATTAGAAAAGCAGTAGCTTATAAATTAAGTAATTCCGGTTGGATACTGTACTGGTAACTCCCAAAAGAATCTGGATTGTGGTGAGGGAACAGAGAAAAAAGCTCATTTAGGAACGACATGAACATGCTGCGTAGGTAGCTGTTTATCAGTAAATATCTCCACTGAGATTAAGAAAAGCAGTAGCTTAATAAATTAAGTACTTCCTGGTATGGTTACTGTACTGGTAACTCCCCAAAAGAATCTGGATTGTGGTGAGGGAACAGAGAAAAAAGCTCATTTAGGACCTGCACTTACGAAGGATGTAGGCAGCTGTATATCAGTAAACCTTCTGAGAATAAAAAAGCTGTAGCTTGTTAAGGTAATTACACAGGTAAAGGATAATGTACTGGGAACTCCTCAGAAGAATCTGATTTGTGGTGAGGGGAGAGAGATAAAAGCTCATTTAGGAACGACATGAACGTGCTGCGTAGGTAGCTGTTTATCAGTAAATATCTCCACTGAGATTAAGAAAAGCAGTAGCTTAATAAATTAAGTACTTCCAGGGGATGGTTACTGTACTGGTAACTCCCAAAAGAATCTGGATTGTGGTGAGGGAACAGAGAAAAAAGCTCATTTAGGACCTGCATTACGATGGCGTAGGCAGCTGTATATCAGCGAGTAAACCTTCTGAGAATAAAAAAAGCTGGAGCTTGTTAAGGTAATTACACAGGGGAAAGGATAAAGTACTGGGAACTCCTCAGAAAGAATCTGATTTGTGGTGAGGGAGAGAGATAAAAGCTCATTTAGGAACGACATGAACATGCTGCGTAGGTAGCTGTTTATCAGTAAATATCTCCACTGAGATTAAGAAAAGCTGTAGCTTAATAAATTAAGTACTTCCTTTTATGGTACTGTACTGGTAACTCCCCAAAAGCATCTGGATTGTGGTGAGGGAACAGAGAAAAAAGCTCATTTAGGACGTGCACTTACGAAGGGGGTAGCAGCTGTATATCAGGGAGTAAACCTTCTGAGAATAAAAATAGCTGGAGCTTGTTAAGGTAATTACACAGGGGAAAGGAATATGTACTGGGAACTCCTCAGAAGAATCTGATTTGTGGTGAGGGGAGAGAGATAAAAGCTCATTTAGGAACGACATGAACATGCTTCGTAGGTAGCTCTTTGTCAGTAAATATCTCCACTGAGATTAAGAAAAGCAGTAGCTTAATAAATTAAGTACTTCCTGGTATGGTTACTGTACTGGTAACTCCCCAAAAGAATCTGGATTGTGGTGAGGGAACAGAGAAAAAAGCTCATTTAGGACCTGTGTTGAACCTGGGTAACTGCAGTCGAAATCAGGACACGGGGGATGCAAGGCAAGTGAACCAATGCATACTTTATTCCAAGAGGGCCAGGGTTTATATAGGGTTAGAAACCAATTTTACAATTACAGGGTAAAAGATCAATACAGCATGACATTTGTCTCAAATACAGAAGTGGAGGAAATTTCCTACTGTGAGGGCAGCAACTTGATACAAATGCCTTTCTAATTACAGGAGGTAGTGACTACAAAGATTATTGATATCAAAACAAGGAACTGTATACAACCGAGGTAGAACTATAATTATCTCCTAGCTACTATCTCCTTAATGCTAGATAACATCAATCTTGACTTCTCCAAATACTTGTGAAATAACAGTGAGGAGACTTTCCTGTTTACAGTGAGAATCTAGTGAGGAGACTTTCCTGTTTACAGAGAGAATCTAACACTAAAGGCAGCTGGTCTAGCAAGTCTCCTCAGGGAGACTTGCTAAGTAGGGGGAAAAAGGAGATTCTCACAACAACTGGTGGCTTCCTTTGGCCCACAAACACCAGAAACTCCTTACTGGGAATGTATTCCCAAGGGCCTATTAGTGTGCTAATGAGGCATCAGAGTAACCTTGCCGGGGCTAAATTTTTCCACTGGTTGGAGACTTTAATTCTCCAACAATTCCCCCTTTTTTATTAATTTTCCACAGCCACTTCTCTGGAAAGTTTAAGGGCAGTGAGTAAAACATCAGAGGAATTATTCCTAGTGTAACGCTTCATTATAGCTATGATAGAACAATATCATAAGAAGAAGACACATATCATAAGTATTAAGGCAATAGAAGCACTTCCAACACTATGGGTAATACTTTGCCACCACCCCCTAGGGTCTAGTCCTTCTAAGGTCTGAGCTAGTCCTTGGGCTATGTCATCAATAGAGGAGGCATCTGGCAATTCCTTTTGAAAAGTTCAAAAACCTCCCTGCACAAGCTTTGTTCACTTAACGTACCATTTAGTAGGGCTCCATCTATAAGCATTTGTATATCATTCAATTCATATTCAGAGGCATTATATTTATAAGGTGTTACACAGACATGACTAGAATTCCAATCGCAAGTCAAAAACAAGCGTTGCTGTAAAGCCAGATATTTCTGTCCAAGCCAAAACACTCCTCCTTTAACAGCTTCTATCTCATCTTGAAGGTGGGCATTTACTTCCAGCTGGTGTTGCCACAGATTGTGGGAGTCCTGGTGCCACTGCACCATAAAGTCATGAGTTTGTACAGATTGTCGCAATGCGGCTCCGGATACTGCTGCAGTTGTAGCAATGGCAATCAGTCCAACGAGTCCTGCAATAATCAGTCCAATGGCATGACGACTCCTCTTCAGAAGCCGCTTAAAAAAACTGCATTACTAATCCTTGTACAGGTCCTCCAGCCCAGGGACGATGCATACGAACAGGGACCCAAAGTGAGTTGCGCTGGGTTAAAATCATGATCCTATCTTGACTAAAAATAAAGGTGACATTGTTATTCAAGCAAGTATACAATTTACAATTTATGCTGGTAATGGCATTCTTAGTTATGTTTATGGGGCCGACCATCAGTACTTGTGGAAAATGAACACAAGCAGAGATATTATAGGTCTTTACAACTGTGAAGTTGTAGGAGGCCGAGGATCCTTTAGTTCCTGAGTAAGTTCCATTGGCCAGCAATACAGGAGCCTGAGAAGCTGCTAATTTCTAGAGATGATGTTGTGGAGGAAATAGCCTGTTTCCATGGGCGAGAGCAGGCCGGGGGTCACTAAAGCCTGCTCCAAACCACCCTAAAAGCTGTTCAGCAGACATGGACATGCTCATAGATAAAGTAGGTTCACAAGATGAGTTATATTCAGTGCAGTTTTTAAACCACACACCAAAAGGTCCCCAATCATACCAAGTATGCTGGGATGTATTCCAAATAGTTGGAAAAATTCCTCGACAACTTTCCCAATGTCTTTCAGTAAAGTTCAGGTTCAGATAAGTAAAATTGTCACATTTAGGCAGGCCAGCAGGAATAGGATAATTATCTAATTTATAGGTATGAGATCCCACAGACCAGGAAGACAGTCTAATCAGCCGAGTTCTACTGGAGTTATATGAACCTCCATGCTGAATCCAATATTGATATCTAAAAGGGTAACATGGGGAGCGGCCTTGACAGATAGCTTTAGAGAACTGAGAATAAGAGAAGTTAAATGATCTTTCCTCTTCCATAGGAAAGACTGGAATGCCAGACCCATAGGGGGAGAGAGTAAATTAGTAATAGATGTAAAAGAGACAGGGGCTTTTGTCCATAAGTATGGACATAAAGGAGGGTTAGAAATATAGGCCCAATACATTACCTCTGATGTAGCCCCTACAGGTTACCAGTGCACACCTGTCCATTAGAATGGCCTTATCACTTGGATGAGAATGTTTCACCCCGGTCTTGATGCACAGAGGGGTGTTTGTTGCTGGATCCACTGGAGCAGGTGCTAGAAAGATGGGCTGTCTTCTGTAGAACATAAGCATACCCTCGCCCCTGGGTTAACTCCCCGGGACCCAATCTAGCCCAACCCCCAATCTATTCCAAACTGGCTGTGGTTTGTTTTGCATAGGCGGAGCTAGGAAGTGTCGCTCAGCTCTTGCTAAAACATCTCCTTGAGGCAAATTTAAAAAGTTAAGGACAAATAGTGCTTCTGCAATAACGGCTCGGGCTGTTTTATAAATACTTTTCATAGAAGTTGCATATCCCTCAGTACTATCCATAGTCCCCCTCTTTAGTTTTTTAATTTGTGTTTTTAATGTATAATGAGCTCTTTCTACTATACCTTGACCTTGAGGATTGTATTCAATTCCTGTAACATGAAAAATGTTATGAAATTCTAAAAATTTTCGTACTTGTTTACTGGAATAAGTTGGTGCATTGTCAGTTTTTATTTGAGAAGGAATCCCCATGACTGCGAACGTTTCTAGTAAATGTTGAATGATATGAGTCCCTTTTTCCCCTGGCAGAGGAGTTGCCCAAATAAAAGAAGAATATGTATCAATGGATACATGCACATATTGTAAGCGGCCAAATTCAGGGATGTGTGTTACATCCATTTGCCAAATTTTATTAGGAGCAGTTCCTGACGTGTCAATTAATTTTTGAGGGCTACATAAATCCGAATCTCCTTGAAGAATGGAAAATAGATTAGGAATTCTGGGAATTCCTAAGGAAGGGCGAAGCCAATTGATGTCCCTAGTAACTTTTGAAAATTAAGAGTTTTAAACTCTTCAGTACAAATTTTTATTAATTGGGGGGTAATTACTTCTCTTCTAACTAAATATCCCAGACTTAAATGGTTCTTCTGTTTAAATGAATTTTATCAGGGGCAATTATTAAATTATACTGTTGAAAGTCTAAAGGCAAAATTTGTAACAATTGTGATACAATATTTTTATCAGGTGCAGCAAATAATAAATCATTTTATTGAAAACCTGTAAAACAAACTGGAGTAGTAATTAAAACAATCATCTTGATAGCCATAGTTTTCCTATATCCAACTTAAAACAAACATTTTAAATTTCATATCTCAGAATACATTTTTGATCTCAAGTCTTTTACCAAGCCTGGTTGTATTAAAAGAAATCTGGAGCCTAGGTATCACCCATTGCTTCATGCTGCTTGTTTTTCACTTCCAAATTTCTTATCTAGAAAGGCATTCTAAAACCTTTTAAAGTAGAGGCTTTCACACCTTTACTTCAGCCTGTATTTGCATAGAAAAACTGAAGCCCAGGGGGCACATTGCCTCCTGGTTGTCTGCTTTAAAAGAGCCATTTTCCGATATACAGAGAGTTAATGAAAGTTGTGTACTTCTATCCCCCATTAGTTTATATACTTTAAAATATTTACCTGATTATATGTGACTTAAGATAGTTAATCTTACTGTTACAGTACAGTTTACACTTAAAAAATTTAGTACCTGATTCATTAAAGTGATACCCAAAACAATTGTAACAAGAGTACACTTAGCAGTGTGCCCCAGAATTATAACCATGAGATTTCAGAGTTAGCATATTTGCCTTTTTAATACATTCAAATTGCAAACCTGTACAGAAATCGAGTTATATCAGGTAAATAAACTTTTAACTCTCCTTTAAGATATTCCAATTTTAATCCATCCTAAGGGGCAGATTTAGAAGTATCAGTCAAATCATACATTTTACCCTGAGGTTTCCAATGTTTATACCTGAAAACAAAAGAAATAAAAGAAAGGCCTCCATTGGCCTGTCCTATAGAATGGGCCTACCTCCATCCTACTCCTTAGAGCTTGATGAACTGCCTTGGGGCCAGCTTGCCCTCTCCCACTATGAATGGACGCCACCCTACGGCTGTCCCATCACGTGGATGGCTAAACTGCACTTTTGTCAGTTTACCCCTCACTACTGAGGATAGTATCGTTCAAGGGCCCATGCTAAGTTCTTATTTATTTATTTATTTATTTATTTATTTTTAACCATGAATTAAAGAATTTTTTAACTATAGTTCCTTTTTAAAATAAAGTAATAATCCTTTAAAACTTTTGGTAAAGCCCAAACTCGATGATCTTTTGAAGTTTACAGTTAAACTAACCTATTTTTACATCATACATTTTTAATCTTGAACACATTCACACCCACATACATTTGTGTGCGCGCACACACACATACATACATTCACATATGTAGGTATTAATGTAAACAGAACTTAAAAGCAGTCCAAACAACTATCAGCCGTACATTTTTTAGTGGCAAAAGGTATATTTTCCAATCTTACTCTTGTAATGACCAAAACTTAAAACAAAACCTTTAATGAATGATTTTAGCATTGTTTAGTCTTATTCGCTAGGGCCTATTAGTTTTAGCAAAGTATCTTAGCATACTAAACACTTTTTAGCTGAAGATAACTGGGTTGGGGTCCCCTGGAGTATTACTGAGTCCACCTAGCACTTGACTCTTAGTGTTTACTCTCAGGCTAAGATTAGCCTAGCCGGCTGTTTGAACTCAGCTCTTAGCAGCCTGCACTTTTTCTGCCTTCTTGCAGAAGGAGACACAGTACCTAGTAAATGTTTTGCCCATAGACATGTAAATGGACAACAGAAATAAGGGAAACAAAAGTTTATGTTTAAAACTGGTACCAATCTCAAAGACAAAACTAGTCAAGACAAAACAGAACATAGAAACAGAGGCTTTTACACCTTGGATGGCATGTCCAGCGTCCACAAGCTGCCAGCCAGAGTGATGGAAAGTCCATAGGGCCCTGAAAATTCTCAGGGGGATCCTCCCCAGTGGAGATTTCCATCCCCTGGCAATCAACCTGCCGAGGCCGCCGACCAGAGGACTTCTTTCCCAATTTAGCACTCCACACGAAACACAACTAATCAAACAAGGACAAAGACACATGAAACATGCAGCGCAGGCGCAAATTAAAAGTGCAATTGCAGTAAAAATTCTCTTAAGAAGTAAAAGAAAAATCACTAGTCCTTCCCCAATTCCAGGCTGATGGACTAAAACAGGGAGTGTCAGCTCCCCTGCTAGTGCCTGGTTGTAAAGAAAAGATGATGGGGAAGCCTCCTTCACTGGAAGGGAGCCATGAGACGGCCCTGTATTACAGCTGTCCTAAATTGAGTGAATCTGGTCAATATCTTGATAATGACGGGGCTGTGCCACACCTCTGGTTGGAGGGGGTTCAATGACAGGAAAAGTTTGATAGCAAGAGAGAGAGGCAGAACCATAGGACTTAGATTAATTAAAGTAAAAGTGGGCTCCGCGGCCGCAATTATTTGTTCTTTACTTTCACCTTCCTGACTGCCCCTGGCAGATCGAAAGAGCATCTGTAGCACTTTGACTGCACTGCTGAGCTGCCTAAATTATCATCATTCTCTGAAGGAGCATAGGTAGAGGCTGAAGGCTTATTTGATGTTAATTTTTCTTTAACAAAACTGACAGGAGATAGTTCAGGTGTTGCCATGTCTTTTAGCTCCTGCCCAATTTGAGTTTTTACCTCCCCGGACAAATTATAAGCCTTCATAGCTTTTTCCACGTCAGCCTCTGGCTCAGCAGCTGATGTTATGATAGCATCAGGAGACATCATGCTCACGGCTGTATGTATTAATGCCCAAACAGACCAAAATGTAACTGGAACCTTGTCTCCACACCGATATTCATTTTCCATATTATTCTCTACTCGTTCCCAGACTTCTAAATCTAAAGTATCTCCCTCTGGGAACCATAGATTATACTCCACTACCTGTACACACTCATCTCTTTGTGAACACGAGACCATAGCTCCGTCCCGTTTCAATACATGGTGGATAAAATTAGAAAATGGAGTTGGTTTAGCTTGTCCCATAACCCCGTAATTTTTTAAGAATAGGAGCTCACCACACAGATCCCTTGTCTCCTGTGAATTACACACAGATCCCTTGTCTCCTGTGAATTAAAAATATCTCTCACCTCACTCGAGAGCTCGGCAGTTCCGCAATCTCCTGTGGATCAATTGTCAGGTCCCTGGGTCCGGACGCCAGATGTTGAACCTGGGTAACTGCAGTCGAAATCAGGACACGGGGGATGCAAGGCGAGAGAACCAATGCATACTTTATTCCAAGAGGGCCAGGGTTTGTATAGGGTTAGAAACCAATTTTACAATTACAGGGTAAAAGATCAATACAGCATGACATTTGTCTCAAATACAGAAGTGGAGGAAATTTCCTACTGTGAGGGCAGCAACTTGATACAAATGCCTTTCTAATTACAGGAGGTAGTGACTACAAAGATTATTGATATCAAAACAAGGAACTATACACAACCGAGGTAGAACTATAATTATCTCCTAGCTACTATCTCCTTAAGGCTAGATAACATCAATCTTGACTTCTCCAAATACTTGTGAAATAACAGTGAGGAGACTTTCCTGTTTACAGTGAGAATCTAGTGAGGAGACTTTCCTGTTTACAGAGAGAATCTAACACTAAAGGCAGCTGGTCTAGCAAGTCTCCTCAGGGAGACTTGCTAAGTAGGGGGAAAAAGGAGATACTCACAACAACTGGTGGCTTCCTTTGGCCCACAAACACCAGAAACTCCTTACTGGGAATGTATTCCCAAAGGCCTATTAGTGTGCTAATGAGGCATCAGAGTAACCTTGCCGGGGCTAAATTTTTCCACTGGTTGGAGACTTTAATTCTCCAACACACCTGCACTTACGAAGGGGGTAGGCAGCTGTATATCAGGGAGTAAACCTTCTGAGAATAAAAACAGCTGGAGCTTGTTAAGGTAATTACAAAGGGGAAAGGATAATGTACTGGGAAATCCTCAGAAGAATCTGATTTGTGGTGAGGGGAGAGAGATAAAAGCTCATTTAGGAACGACATGAACATGCTGCGTAGGTAGCTGTTTATCAGTAAATATCTCCACTGAGATTAAGAAAAGCAGTAGCTTAATAAATTAAGTACTTCCTGGTATGGTTACTCTACCGGTAACTCCCCAAAAGAATCTGGATTGTAGTGAGGGAACAGAGAAAAAATCTCATTTAGGACCTGCACTTACGAAGGGGGTAGGCAGCTGTATATCAGGGAGTAAACCTTCTGAGAATAAAAACAGCTGGATCTTGTTAAGGTAATTAGCCAGAGGAACGGATAATGTACTCGAAAATCCTCAGAAGATTCTGATTTGTGGTGAGGGGAGAGAGATTAAAGCTCATTTAGGAACGACATGAACATACGGCGTACGTAGCTGTTTATCAGTAAATATCTCCACTGAGATTAAGAAAAGCAGTAGCTTAATAAATGAAGTAATTCCTGGTATGGTTACTCTACTGGTAACTCCCCAAAAGAATCTGGATTGTAGTGAGGGAACAGAGAAAAAATCTCATTTAGGACCTGCACTTACGAAGGGGGTAGGCAGCTGTATATCAGGGAGTATCGCTTCTGAGAATAAAAACAGCTGGAGCTAGTTAAGATAATTACACAGGGGAAAGGATAATGTACTGGGAACTCCTCAGAAGAATCTGATTTGTGTGAGGGGAGAGAGAAAAAAGCTCATTTAGGAATGACATGAACATGCTGCGTAGTTAGCTGTTTATCAGTAAATATCTCCACTGAGATTAAGAAAAGCAGTAGCTTAATAAATTAAGTACTTCCTGGTATGGTTACTGTACTGGTAACTCCCCAAAAGAATCTGGATTGTGGTGAGGGAACAGAGAAAAAAGCTCATTTAGGACCTGCACTTACGAAGGGGTTAGGCAGCTGTATATCAGGGAGTATCGCTTCTGAGAATAAAAACAGCTGGATCTAGTTAAGGTAATTACACGGGGGAAAGGATAATGCACTGGGAACTCCTCAGAAGAATCTGATTTGTCGTGAGGGGAGAGAGATATAAGCTCATTTAAGAACGACATGAACATGCTGCGTAGGTAGCTGTTTATCAGTAAATATCTCCACTGAGATTAAGAAAAGCAGTAGCTTAATAAATTAAGTACTTCCTGGTATGGTTACTGTACTGGTAACTCCCCAAAAGAATCTGGATTGTGGTGAGGGAACAGAGAAAAAAGCTCATTTAGGACCTGCACTTACGAAGGGGGTAGGCAGCTGTATATCAGGGAGTAAACCTTCCTAGAATAAAAACAGCTGGGGCTTGTTAAGGTAATTACACAGGGGAAAGGATAATGTACTGGGAACTCCTCAGAAGAATCTGATTTGTGGTGAGGGGATGGAGATAAAAGCTCATTTAGGAACGACATGAACATGCTGCGTAGGTAGCTGTTTATGAGTAAATATCTCCACTGAGATTAAGAAAAGCAGTAGCTTAATAAATTAAGTACTTCCTGGTATGTTTACTGTACTGGTAACTCCCCAAAAGAATCTGGATTGTGGTGAGGGAACAGAGAAAAAGCTCATTTAGGACCTGCACTTACGAAGGGGGTAGGCAGCTTTATATCAGGGAGTATCCCTTCTGAGAATAAAAACAGCTGGAGCTTGTTAAGGTAATTACACAGGGGAAAGGATTATGTACTGGGAACTCCTCAGAAGAATCTGATTTGTGGTGAGGGGAGAGAGATAAAAGCTCATTTAGGAACGACATCAACATGCTGCGTAGGTAGCTGTTTATCAGTAAATATCGCCACTGAGATTAAGAAAAGCAGTAGCTTAATAAATTACGTACTTCCTGGTATGGTTACTGTACTGGTAACTCCCCAAAAGAATCATGATTGTGCTGAGGGAACAGAGAAAAAAGCTCATTTAGGACCTGCACTTACGAAGAGGGTAGGCAGCTGTATATCAGGGAGTAAATCTTCTGAGAATAAAAACAGCTGGAGCTTGTTAAGGTAATTACACAGGGGAAAGGATAATGTACCGGGAACTCCTCAGAAGAATCTGATTTGTGGTGAGGGGAGAGAGATAAAAGCTCAGTTAGGAACGACATGAACATGCTGCGTAGGTAGCTGTTTATCAGTAAATATCTCCACTGAGATTAAGAAAAGCAGTAGCTTAATAAATTCAGTACTTCCTGGTATTGTTACTGTACTGGTAACTCCCCAAAATAATCTGGATTGTGGTGAGGGAACAGAGAAAAAAGCTCATTTAGGACCTGCACTTACGAAGTGGGTAGGCAGCTGTATATCAGGGAGTAAACCTTCTGAGAATAAAAACAGCTGGAGCTTGTTATGGTAATTACACAGGGGAAAGGATAATATACCGGGAACTCCTCAGAAGAATCTGATTTGTGGTGAGGGGAGAGAGATAAAAGCTCATTTAGGAACGACATGAACATGCTGCGTAAGTAGCTGTTTATCAGTAAATATCTCGACTGAGATTAAGAAAAGCAGTAGCTTAATAAATTAAGTACTTCCTGGTATGGTTACTGTACTGGTAACTCCCCAAAAGAATCTGGATTGTGGTGAGGGAACAGAGAAAAAAGGTCATTTAGGACCTGCACTTACGAAGGGGGTAGGCAGCTGTATATCAGGGAGTAAACCTTCTGAGAATAAAAACAGCTGGAGCTTGTTAAGGTAATTACACAGGGGAAAGGATAATGTACTAGGAACTCCTCAGAAGAATCTGATTTGTGGTGAGGGGAGAGAGATAAAAGCTCATTAAGGAACGAAATGAACAAGCTGCGTAGGAAGCTGTTTATCAGTAAATATCTCCACAGAGATTAAGAAAAACAGTAGCTTAATAAATTAAGTACTTCCTGGTATGGTTACTGTACTGGTAACTCCCGAAAAGAACCTGGATTGTGGTGAGGGAACAGAGAAAAAAGCTCATTTATGAACGACATGAACATGCTGCGTAGGTAGCTGTTTATCAGTAAATATCTCCACTGAGATTAAGAAAAGCAGTAGCTTAATAAATAAAGTACTTCCGGGTATGGTTACTGTACTGGTAACTCCCCAAAAGAATCTGGATTGTGGTGAGGGAACAGAGAAAAAAGCTCATTTAGGACCTGCACTTACGAAGGGTGTAGGCAGCTCTATATCAGGGAGTAAACCTTCTGAGAATAAAAACAGTTGGAGCTTGTTAAGGTAATTACACAGGGGAAAGGATAATGTACTGGGAACTCCTCAGAAGATTCTGATTTGTGGTGAGGGGAGAGAGATAAAAGCTCATTTAGGAACGACATTACGAAGGGGTAGGTAGCTGTTTATCAGTAAATATCTACACTGAAATTAAGAAAAGCAGTAGCTTAATAAATTAAGTACTTCCTGGTATGGTTACTGTACTGGTAACTCCCCAAAAGAACCTGGATTGTGGTGAGGGAACAGAGAAAAAAGCTCATTTAGGACCTGCACTTACGAATTGGGTAGGCAGCTGTATATCAGGGAGTAAACCTTCTGAGAATAAAAACAGCTGGAACTTGTTAAGGTAATTCACAGGGGAAAGGATAATGTACTGGGAACTCCTCAGAAGAATCTGGATTTGTGGTGAGGGGAGAGAGATAAAAGCTCATTTAGGAACGACATGAACATGCTGCGTAGGTAGCTGTTTATCAGTAAATATCTGAGACTAAGAAAAGCAGTAGCTTAATAAATTACACTTCCTGGTATGGTTACTGTACTGGTAACTCCCAAAAGAATCATGATTGTGCTGAGGGAACAGAGAAAAAAGCTCATTTAGGACCTGCACACGAAGAGGGTAGGCAGCTGTATATCAGTAAATCTTCTGAGAATAAAAACAGCTGGAGCTTGTTAAGGTAATTACACATGGGAAAGGATAATGTACCGGGAACTCCCCAGAAGCATCTGATTTGTGGTGAGGGAGAGAGATAAAAGCTCAGTTAGGAACGACATGAACATGCTGGTAGGTAGCTGTTTATCAGTAAATATCTCCACTGAGATTAAGAAAAGCAGTAGCTTAATAAATTCAGTACTTCCTGGTATTGTTACTGTACTGGTAACTCCCAAAGAATCTGGATTGTGGTGAGGGAACAGAGAAAAAAGCTCATTTAGGACCTGCACTTACGAAGTGGGTAGGCAGCTGTATATCAGTAAACCTTCTGAGAATAAAAACAGCTGGAGCTTGTAAATTAAGTACTTCCTGGGGAAAGGTTACTGTACTGGTAACTCCTCAGAAGAATCTGATTTGTGGTGAGGGAGAGAGATAAAAGCTCATTTAGGAACGACATGAACATGCTGCGTAGGTAGCTGTTTATCAGTAAATATCTCCACTGAGATTAAGAAAAGCAGTAGCTTAATAAATTAAGTACTTCCTGGTATGGTTACTGTACTGGTAACTCCCCAAAAGAATCTGGATTGTGGTGAGGGAACAGAGAAAAAAGCTCATTTAGGACCTGCACTTACAAGGGTAGGCAGCTGTATATCAGGGAGTAAACCTTCTGAGAATAAAAACAGTAGCTTGTTAAGGTAATTACACAGGGGAAAGGTTACTGTACTGGTAACTCCTCAGAAGAATCTGATTTGTGGTGAGGGGAGAGAGATAAAAGCTCATTTAGGAACGACTTATGAAGCTGCGGAGGCAGCTGTTTATCAGTAAATCTCTGAGATTAAGAAAAGCAGTAGCTTAATAATTAAGTACTTCCTGGTATGGTTACTGTACTGGTAACTCCCAAAAGAATCTGGATTGTGGTGAGGGGAACAGAGAAAAAAGCTCATTTAGGAACGACATGAACATGCTGCGTAGGTAGCTGTTTATCAGTAAATATCTCCACTGAGATTAAGAAAAGCAGTAGCTTAATAAATAAGTACTTCCTGGTATGGTTACTGTACTGGTAACTCCCCAAAAGAATCTGGATTGTGGTGAGGGAACAGAGAAAAAAGCTCATTTAGGACCTGCACTTACGAAGGGTAGGCAGCTGTATATCAGGGAGTAAACCTTCTGAGAATAAAAACAGCAGTAGCTTGTTAAGGTAATTACACAGGGAAAGGATAATGTACTGGGAACTCCTCAGAAGAATCTGATTTGTGGTGAGGGGAGAGAGATAAAAGCTCATTTAGGAACGACATGAACGAAGGCGTAGGTAGCTGTTTATCAGTAAATATCTCACTGAGAATTAAGAAAAGCAGTAGCTTAATAAATTAAGTACTTCCTGGTATGGTTACTGTACTGGTAACTCCCCAAAAGAATCTGGATTGTGGTGAGGGAACAGAGAAAAAAGCTCATTTAGGACCTGCACTTACGAAGGGGGTAGGCAGCTGTATATCAGGGAGTAAACCTTCTGAGAATAAAAACAGCTGGAGCTTGTTAAGGTAATTACACAGGGGAAAGGATAATGTACTGGGAACTCCTCAGAAGAATCTGATTTGTGGTGAGGGGAGAGAGATAAAAGCTCATTTAGGAACGACATGAACATGCTGCGTAGGTAGCTGTTTATCAGTAAATATCTGAGATAAGAAAAGCAGTAGCTTAATAAATTACACTGGTATGGTTACTGTACTGGTAACTCCCAAAAGAATCTGATTGTGGTGAGGGAACAGAGAAAAAAGCTCATTTAGGACCTGCACTTACGAAGGGTAGGCAGCTGTATATCAGGGAGTAAATTCTGAGAATAAAAACAGCTGGAGCTTGTTAAGGTAATTACACAGGGGAAAGGATAATGTACTGGGAACTCCTCAGAAGAATCTGATTTGTGGTGAGGGGAGAGAGATAAAAGCTCATTTAGGAACGACATGAACATGCTGCGTAGGTAGCTGTTTATCAGTAAATATCTCCACTGAGATAAGAAAAGCAGTAGCTTAATAAATTCACTGGTATGGATTACTGTACTGGTAACTCCCCAAAAGAATCTGATTGTGGTGAGGGAACAGAGAAAAAAGCTCATTTAGGACCTGCACTTACGAAGTGGGTAGGCAGCTGTATATCAGGGAGTAAATCTTCTGAGAATAAAAACAGCTGGAGCTTGTTAATTCAGTATTACACAGGGGAAAGGATTAATGTACTGGAACTCCTCAGAAGAATCTGATTTGTGGTGAGGGGAGAGAGATAAAAGCTCATTTAGGAACGACATGAACATGCTGCGTAGGCAGCTGTTTATCAGTAAATATCTCCACTGAGATTAAGAAAAGCAGTAGCTTAATAAATTAAGTACTTCCTGGTATGGTTACTGTACTGGTAACTCCCCAAAAGAATCTGGATTGTGGTGAGGGAACAGAGAAAAAGCTCATTTAGGACGCACATGAACAGCTGCGTAAGGCAGCTGTATATCAGGGAGTAAATTCTGAGAATAAAAACAGCTGGAGCTTGTTTAAGGTAATTACACAGGGGAAAGGATTAATGTACTGGGAACTCCTCAGAAGAATCTGATTTGTGGTGAGGGGAGAGAGATAAAAGCTCATTTAGGAACGCATGACAAGGGTAGGTAGCTGTTTATCAGTAAATATCTCCACTGAGATTAAGAAAAGCAGTAGCTTAATAAATTAAGTACTTCCTGGTATGGTTACTGTACTGGTAACTCCCAGAAGAATCTGGATTGTGGTGAGGGAACAGAGAAAAAAGCTCATTTAGGAACGACATGAACATGCTGCGTAGGTAGCTGTTTATCAGTAAATATCTCCACTGAGATTAAGAAAAGCAGTAGCTTAATAAATTACAGTACTTCCGGTATGTTACTGTACTGGTAACTCCCCAAAAGAATCTGGATTGTGGTGAGGGAACAGAGAAAAAAGCTCATTTAGGACCTGCACTTACGAAGTGGGTAGGCAGCTGTATATCAGGGAGTAAACCTTCTGAGAATAAAAACAGCTGGAGATTGTTAATGGTAATTACACAGGGGAAAGGATAATATACTGGGAACTCCTCAGAAGAACTGATTTGTGGTGAGGGGAGAGAGATAAAAGCTCATTTAGGAACGACATGAACATGCTGCGTAAGGTAGCTGTTTATCAGTAAATATCTACTGAGAATTAAGAAAAGCAGTAGCTTAATAAATTAAGTACTTCCTGGTATGGTTACTGTACTGGTAACTCCCCAAAAGAATCTGGATTGTGGTGAGGGAACAGAGAAAAAAGCTCATTTAGGACCTGCACTTACGAAGGGTAGGCAGCTGTATATCAGGGAGTAAACCTTCTGAGAATAAAAACAGCTGGAGCTTGTTAAGGTAATTACACAGGGGAAAGGATAATGTACTGGAACTCCTCAGAAGAATCTGATTTGTGGTGAGGGGAGAGAGATAAAAGCTCATTTAGGAACGACTGAACAAGCTGCGTAGGAGCTGTTTATCAGTAAATATCTCCACAGAGATAAGAAACAGTAGCTTAATAAATTAAGTACTTCCTGGTATGGTTACTGTACTGGTAACTCCCGAAAAGAATCTGATTGTGGTGAGGGAACAGAGAAAAAAGCTCATTTAGGAACGACATGAACATGCTGCGTAGGTAGCTGTTTATCAGTAAATATCTCCACTGAGATTAAGAAAAGCAGTAGCTTAATAAATAAGTACTTCCGGGTATTGTTACTGTACTGGTAACTCCCCAAAAGAATCTGGATTGTGGTGAGGGAACAGAGAAAAAAGCTCATTTAGGACCGCACTTACGAAGGGTGTAGGCAGCTGTATATCAGGGAGTAAACCTTCTGAGAATAAAAACAGTGGAGCTTGTTAAGGTAATTACACAGGGGAAAGGATAATGTACTGGGAACTCCTCAGAAGAATCTGATTTGTGGTGAGGGGAGAGAGATAAAAGCTCATTTAGGAACGACATGAACGTGCTGCGTAGGTAGCTGTTTATCAGTAATATCTCCACTGAGATTAAGAAAAGCAGTAGCTTAATGAATTAACTACTTCCTGGTATGGTTACTGTACTGGTAACTCCCCAAAAGAATCTGGATTGTGGTGAGGGAACAGAGAAAAAAGCTCATTTAGGAACCTGCACTTACGAAGGGGGTAGGCAGCTGTATATCAGGGAGTAAACCTTCTGAGAATAAAAACAGCTAGAGCTTGTTAAGTAATTACAAGGTAAAGGATAATGTACTGGGAACTCCTCAGAAGAATCTGATTTGTGGTGAGGGGAGAGAGATAAAAGCTCATTTAGGAACGACATGAACATGGCGTAGGTAGCCTGTTTATCAGTAAATATCTCCACTGAGATTAAGAAAAGCAGTAGCTTAATAAATTAAGTACTTCCTGGGGATGGTTACTGTACTGGTAACTCCCAAAGAATCTGGATTGTGGTGAGGGAACTGAGAAAAAAGCTCATTTAGGACCTGCACTTACGAAGGGGGTAGGCAGCTGTATATCAGTAAACATTCTGAGAATAAAAACAGCTGGAGCTTGTTAAGGTAATTACAGGGGAAAGGATACTGTACTGGGAACTCCTCAAAGAATCTGATTTGTGGTGAGGGGAGAGAGATAAAAGCTCATTTAGGAACGACATGAACGTGCTGAGTAGGTAGCTGTTTATCAGTAAATATCTCCACTGAGAATAAGAAAAGCAGTAGCTTAATAAATAAAGTACTTCCTGGTATGGTTACTGTACTGGTAACTCCCCAAAAGAATCTGATTGTGGTGAGGGAACAGAGAAAAAAGCTCATTTAGGACCTGCACTTACGAAGGGTAGGCAGCTGTATATCAGGGAGTAAATCTTCTGAGAATAAAAACAGCTGGAGCTTGTTAAGGTAATTACACAGGGGAAAGGATAATGTACTGGGAACTCCTCAGAAGAATCTGATTTGTGGTGAGGGGAGAGAGATAAAAGCTCATTTAGGAACGACATGAACATGCTGCGTAGGTAGCTGTTTATCAGTAAATATCTCCACTGAGATTAAGAAAGCAGTAGCTTAATAAATTAAGTACTTCCTGGTATGGTTACTGTACTGGTAACTCCCCAAAAGAATCTGGATTGTGGTGAGGGAACAGAGAAAAAAGCTCATTTAGGACCTGCACTTACGAAGGGGGTAGGCAGCTGTATATAAGGGAGTAAATCGTCTGAGAATAAAAACAGCTGGAGCTTGTTAAGGTAATTACACAGGGGAAAGGATAATGTACTGGGAACTCCTCAGAAGAATCTGATTAGTGGTGAGGGGAGAGAGATAAAAGCTCATTTAGGAACGACATGAAAGTGCTGCATAGGTAGCTGTTTATCCGGAAATATCTCCACTGAGATTAAGAAAAGCAGTAGCTTAATAAATTAAGTACTTCCTGGTATGGTTACTGTACTGGTAACTCCCCAAAAGAATCTGGATTGTGGTGAGGGAACAGAGAAAAAAGCTCATTTAGGACCTGCACTTACAAGGGGGTAGGAGCTGTATATCAGGAGTAAACCTTCTGAGAATAAAAACAGCTGGAGCTGTTAAGGTAATTACACAGGGGAAAGGATAATGTACTGGGAACTCCTCAAAAGAATCTGATTTGTGGTGAGGGGAGAGAGATAAAAGCTCATTTAGGAACGACATGAAAATGCTGATAGGTAGCTGTTTATCAGTAAATATCTCAGCTGAGAATTAAGAAAAGCAGTAGCTTAATAAATTAAGTAATTCCTGGTTGGTTACTGTACTGGTAACTCTCCAAAAAATATGGATTGTGGTGAGGGAACAGAGAAAAAAGCTCATTTAGGACCTGCACTTACGAAGGGGGTAGGCAGCTGTATGTCAGGGAAAAATCTTCTGAGAATAAAAACAGCTGGAGCTTGTTAAGGTAATTACACAGGGGAAAGGATAATGTACTGGGAACTCCTCAGAAGAATCTGATTTGTGGTGAGGGGAGAGAGATAAAAGCTCATTTAGGAACGCATGAAAATGCTGCGTAGGTAGCTGTTTATCAGTAAATATCTCCATTGAGATAAGAAAAGCAGTAGCTTAATAAATTAAGTACTTCCTGGTATGTTTGTACTGGTAACTCCCGAAAAGAATCTGATTGTGGTGAGGGAACAGAGAAAAAGCTCATTTAGACCTGCACTGACGCATAGGCAGCTGTATATCAGGGAGTATCCCTTCTGAGAATAAAAAAGCAGCTGGAACTTGTTAAGGTAATTACACAGGGGAAAGGATAATGTACTGGGAACTCCTCAGAAGAATCTGATTGTGGTGAGGGGAGAGAGATAAAAGCTCATTTAGGAACGACATGAAAGCTGGTAGGTAGCTGTTTATCAGGGAAATATCTCCACTGAGATTAAGAAAAGCAGGAGCTTAATAAATTAAGTACTTCCTGGTATGGATTACTGTACTGGTAACTCCCCAAAAGAATCTGGATTGTGGTGAGGGATCAGAGAAAAAAGCTCATTTAGGACCTGCACTTACGAGGGGTAGGCAGCTGTATATCAGGGAGTAAATTCTCCAGAATAAAAACAGCTGGAGCAATGTTAAGGTAATTACACAGGGGAAAGGATAATGTACTGGGAACTCCTCAGAAGAATCTGATTTGTGGTGAGGGGAGAGAGATAAAAGCTCATTTAGGAACGACATGAAAGCTGTAGGTAGCTGTTTATCAGTAAATATCTCGACTGAGATTAAGAAAAGCAGTAGCTTATAAATTAAGTACTTCCTGGTATGGTACTGTACTGGTAACTCCCAAAAGAATCTGATTGTGGTGAGGGGAACAGAGAAAAAGCTCATTTAAGACCTGCACTTACGAAGGGGGTAGCTGTATATCAGGGAGTAAACTTCTCTGAGAATAAAAACAGCTGGAGCTTGTTAAGGTAATTACACAGGGAAAGGATAATGTACTGGGAACTCCTCAGAAGAATCTGATTTGTGGTGAGGGGAGAGAGATAAAAGCTCATTTAGGAACGACATGAAATGCTGCATAGGTAGCTGTTTATCAGTAAATATCTCCACTGAGATTAAGAAAAGCAGTAGCTTAATAAATTAAGGACTTCCTGGTATGGTTACTGTACTGGTAACTCCCAAAAGAATCTGGATTGTGGTGAGGGAGAGAGAAAAAAGCTCATTTAGGAACGCACTGAAGCTGCATAGGTAGCTGTTTATCAGTAAATATCTCCACTGAGATTAAGAAAAGCAGTAGCTTAATAAATAAGTACCCGGTATTGTTACTGTACTGGTAACTCCCCAAAAGAATCTGATTGTGGTGAGGGAACAGAGAAAAAAGCTCATTTAGGACCTGAACTTACGTAGGTAGCTGTATATCAGGGAGTAAACCTTCTGAGAATAAACAGCAGTAGCTTGTTAAGGTAATTACACAGGGGAAAGGATAATGTACTGGGAACTCCTCAGAAGAATCTGATTTGTGGTGAGGGGAGAGAGATAAAAGCTCATTTAGGAACGACATGAAGGCGTAGGTAGCTGTTTATCAGTTATACTCCACTGAGATAAAAACAGTAGCTTAATTAAGATAATTACCTGGTATGGTTACTGTACTGGTAACTCCCCAAAAGAATCTGGATTGTGGTGAGGGAACAGAGAAAAAGCTCATTTAGGACGACTTAAATGTGCGCATAGGTAGCTGTATATCAGGGAAATATCTCCACTGAGAATAACAAACAGCAGTACTTAATAAATAAAGTACTTTCTGGTAAAGGATAATGTACTGGGAACTCCTCAGAAGAATCTGATTTGTGGTGAGGGAACAGAGAAAAAGCTCATTTAGGAACCTGACATTACGATGGGTAGGTAGCTGTTTATCAGGGAGTATCTCCACTGAGATTAAGAAAAAGTAGCTTGTTAAGTAATTCACAGGGGATGGATACTGTACTGGTAACTCCCAAAGAATCTGGATTGTGGTGAGGGAGTGAAAAAAAGCTCATTTAGGACCTGACATTACATGAAGGTAGGCAGCTGTTTATCAGTAAATATCTCCACTGAGAATAAAAAAGCTGGAGCTTGTAAATTAAGTACTTCCTGGGGAAAGGATTACTGTACTGGGAACTCCCAAAGAATCTGATTTGTGGTGAGGGGAGAGAGATAAAAGCTCATTTAGGAACCTGACACTTACGAAGGGGGTAGGCAGCTGTATATAAGGGAGTAAACTCCACTGAGAATTAAGAAACAGCTGGAGCTTGTTAAGGTAATTACACAGGGGATGGTAATGTACTGGTAACTCCCAAAAGAATCTGATTGTGGTGAGGGAGAGAGAAAAAAGCTCATTTAGGAACGACTTACGAAGGGGGTAGGCAGCTGTATATCAGGGAGTAAACCTTCTGAGAATAAAAAAGCAGTAGCTTAATAAATTAAGTACTTCCTGGGGAAAGGATAATGTACTGGGAACTCCTCAGAAAATCTGATTTGTGGTGAGGGGAGAGAGAAAAAGCTCATTTAGGAACCTGCACTGACGAAGGGGATAGCAGCTGTTTATCAGTAAATATCTTCTGAGAATAAAAAAGCAGTAGCTTGTTAAGGTAATTACACAGGTATGGTAATGTACTGGTAACTCCCCAAAGAATCTGATTGTGGTGAGGGAAGAGAAAAGCTCATTTAGGACGAAATGAAAGCTGATAGGTAGCTGTATATCAGTAAATATCTCCTGAGAATTAAAAAAGCTGGAGCTTGTTAAGGTAATTACACTTCCGGAAAGGTTACTGTACTGGTAACTCCTCAGAAGAATCTGGATTGTGGTGAGGGAGAGAGATAAAAGCTCATTTAGGAACCTGCAATTACGAAGGGTAGGTAGCTGTATATAAAGGATAAACTCCACTGAGAATAAAAAAGCAGTAGCTTGTTAAGGTAATTCACAGGGGAAATTATAATGTACTGGTAACTCCCAAAGAATCTGGATTTGTGGTGAGGGGAGAGAGAGAAAAAAGCTCATTTAGAACGACATGAAAATGCTGCATAGGTAGCTGTTTATCAGTAAATATCTCCACTGAGAATAAAAAAGCTGGAGCTTAATAAATTAAGTATTTCCTGGTATGTTACTGTACTGGGAACTCCTCAGAAGAATCTGATTTGTGGTGAGGGAGAGAGATAAAAAGCTCATTTAGGACCTGCACTTACGAAGGGGGTAGGCAGCTGTTTATCAGTAAATATCTGAGAATTAAGAAACAGTAGCTTAATTAAGGTAATTACCATGGGAAAGATTACTGTACTGGTAACTCCCAAAGAATCTGGATTGTGGTGAGGGGAGAGAGAAAAAAGCTCATTTAGGAACGCACACGAAGGGGGTAGGCAGCTGTATATCAGTAAATATCTCACTGAGAATAAAAACAGCTGGAGCTTAAATTAAGTACTTCCTGGGGAAAGGATACTGTACTGGGAACTCCTCAGAAGAATCTGATTGTGGTGAGGGAAGAGAAAAAGCTCATTTAGGAACCTGCATTACAAGGGTAGGCAGCTGTTTATCAGTATCCCTTCTGAGATAAAATCAACTAGCTTGTTAAGGTAATTACACAGGGGATGGTTACTGTACTGGGAACTCCAGAAGAATCTGGATTGTGGTGAGGGGAGAAGAAAAAGCTCATTTAGGAACGACATGAACATGCTGCGTAGGTAGCTGTTTATCAGTAAATATCTCCACTGAGATTAAGAAAAGCAGTAGCTTAATAAATTAAGTACTTCCTGGTATGTAACTGTACTGGTAACTCCCAAAAGAATCTGATTGTGGTGAGGGATCAGAGAAAAAGCTCATTTAGGACGTGCACTTACGAAGGGGCTAGGCAGCGTATATCAGGGAGTAAACCTTCTGAGAATAAAAACAGTTGGAACTTGTTAAGGTAATTACACAGGGGAAAGGATAATGTACTGGGAACTCCTCAGAAGAATCTGATTGTGGTGAGGGGAGAGAGATAAAAGTCATTTAGGAACGACATGAACATGCTGCGTAGGTAGCTGTTTATCAAGTAAATATCTCCACTGAGATTAAGAAAAGCAGTAGCTTAATAAATTAAGTACTTCCTGGTATGGTTACTGTACTGGTAACTCCCCAAAAGAATCTGGATTGTGGTGAGGGATCAGAGAAAAAAGCTCATTTAGGACCTGCACTTACGAAGGGGGTAGGCAGCTGTATATCAGGGAGTATCCCTTCTGAGAATAAAAACAGCTGGACTTGTTAAGGTAATTACATAGGGGAAAGGACAATGTACTGGGAACTCCTCAGAAGAATCTGATTTGTGGTGAGGGGAGAGAGATAAAAGCTCATTTAGGAACGACAGAACATGCTGCGTACGTAGCTGTTTATCAGTAAATATCTCCACTGAGATTAAGAAAAGCAGTAGCTTAATGAATTAAGTACTTCCTGGTATGGTTACTGTACTGGTAACTCCCCAAAAGAATCTGGATTTGTGAGGGAAGACAGAAAAACGCTCATTTAGGACCTGCACTTACGAAGGGGATAGGCAGCTGTATATCAGGGAGTAAACTTCTGAGAATAAAAACAGCTGGTGCTGTTATGGTAATTACACAGGGGAAAGGATAATGTACTGGGAACTCCTCAGAAGAATCTGATTTGTGGTGAGGGGAGAGAGATAAAATCATTTAGGAACGACATGAACATGCTGCGTAGGTAGCTGTTTATCAGTAAATATCTCCACTGAGATTAAGAAAAGCAGTAGCTTAATAAATTAAGTACTTCCTGGTATGGTTACTATACTGGTAACTCCCCAAAAGAATCTGGATTGTGGTGAGGGAACAGAGAAAAAAGCTCATTTAGGACTGCACTTACGAAGGGGGTAGGCAGCTGTATATCAGGGAGTAAACCTTCTGAGAATAAAAACAGCTGGAGCTTGTTAAGGTAATTACACAGGGGAAAGGATAATGTACTGGGAACTCCTCAGAAGAATCTGATTTGTGGTGAGGGGAGAGAGATAAAAGCTCATTTAGGAACGACATGAACATGCTGCGTAGTAGCTGTTTATCAGTAAATATCTCCACTGAGATTAAGAAAAGCAGTAGCTTAATAAATTAAGTACTTCCTGGTATGGTTACTGTACTGGTAACTCCGAAAAGAATCTGGATTGTGGTGAGGGAACAGAGAAAAAAGCTCATTTAGGACCTGCACTTACGAAGGGGGTAGGCAGCTGTATATCAGGGAGTAAACCTTCTGAGAATAAAAACAGCTGGAGCTTGTTAAGGTAATTACACAGGGGAAAGGATAATGTACTGGGAACTCCTCAGAAGAATCTGATTTGTGGTGAGGGGAGAGAGATAAAAGCTCATTTAGGAACGACATAAACATGCTGCGTAGGTAGCTGTTATCAGTAAATATCTCCACTGAGATTAAGAAAAGCAGTAGCTTAATAAATTAAGTACTTCCTGGTATGGTTACTGTACTGGTAACTCCCCAAAAGAATCTGGATGTGGTGAGGGAACAGAGAAAAAAGCTCATTTAGGACCTGCACTTACGAAGGGGTAGGCAGCTGTATATCAGGGAATAAACCTTCTGAGAATAAAAACAGCTGGAGCTTGTTAAGGTAATTACACAGGGGAAAGGATAATGTACTGGGAACTCCTCAGAAGAATCTGATTTATGGTGAGGGGAGAGAGATAAAAGCTCATTTAGGAACGACATGAACATGCTGCGTACGTAGCTGTTTATCAGTAAATATGTCCACTGAGATTAAGAAAAGCAGTAGCTTAATAATTAAGTACTTCCTGGTATGGATACTGTACTGGTAACTCCCCAAAAGAATCTGGATTGTGGTGAGGGAAGAGAGAAAAAAGCTCATTTAGGACCTGCACTTACGAAGGGGGTAGGCAGCTGTATATCAGGGAGTAAATCCTTCTGAGAATAAAAACAGCTGGAGCTTGTAAAGGTAATTACACAGGGGAAAGATAATGTACTGGGAACTCCTCAGAAGAATCTGATTTGTGGTGAGGGGAGAGAGATAAAAGCTCATTTAGGAACGACATGAACATGCTGCTAGGTAGCTGTTTATCAGTAAATATCTCCACTGAGATTAAGAAAAGCAGTAGCTTAATAAATTAAGTACTTCCTGGTATGGTTCTGTACTGGTAACTCCCAAAGAATCTGGATTGTGGTGAGGGAACAGAGAAAAAAGCTCATTTAGGACCTGCACTTACGAAGGGTAGGCAGCTGTATATCAGGGAGTAAACCTTCTGAGAATAAAAACAGCTGGAGCTTGTTAAGGTAATTACACAGGGAAAAGGATAATGTACTGGGAACTCCTCAGAAGAATCTGATTTGTGGTGAGGGGAGAGAGATAAAATCTCATTTAGGAACGACATGAACGTGCTGCATAGGTAACTTTTATCAGTAAATATCTCCATGAGATTAAGAAAAGCAGTAGCTTAATAAATTAAGCACTTCCTGGTATTGTTCTGTACTGGTAACTCCCCAAAAGAATCTGGATTGTGGTGAGGGAACAGAGAAAAAAGCTCATTTAGGACCTGCACTTACGAAGGGGTTGGCAGCTGTTTATCAGGGAGTATCCCTTCTGAGAATAAAAACAGCAGGAGCTTGTTAAGGTAATTACACAGGGAAAGGATAATGTACTGGGAACTCCTCAGAAGAATCTGATTTGTGGTGAGGGGAGAGGATAAAAGCTCATTTAGGAACGACATGAACATGCTGCATAGTAGCTGTTTATCAGTAAATATCTCCACTGAGATTAAGAAAAGCAGTAGCTTAATAAATTATGTACTTCCTGGTATGGTTATGTACTGGGAACTACCCAAAAGAATCTGGATTGTGGTGAGGGAACAGAGAAAAAAGCTCATTTAGGACCTGACTTATGAAGGCGGTAGGCAGCTGTATATCAGGGAGTATCCCTTCTGAGAATAAAAACAGCTGGAGCTTGTTAAGGCAGTTACACAGGGGAAAGGATAATGTACTGGGAACTCCTCAGAAGAATCTGATTTGTGGTGAGGGAGAGAGATAAAAGCTCATTTAGAACGACATGAACATGCTGCGTAGGTAGCTGTTTATCAGTAAATATCTCCACTGAGATTAAGAAAGGGAGTAGCTTAATAAGTTAAGTACTTCCTGGTATGGTTACTGTACTGGTAACTCCCCAAAGAATCTGGATTGTGGTGAGGAACAGAGAAAAAAGCTCATTTAGACCTGCACTTACGAAGCTGGGTAGGTAGCTGTATATCAGGGAAATATCTCTTCTGAGAATAAAAACAGCAGTAGCTTGTTAATGTAATTACACAGGGGAAAGGATAATGTACTGGGAACTCCTCAGAAGAATCTGGATTTGCGGTGAGGGGTGAGAGATAAAAGCTCATTTAGGAACGACATGAAGCTGGGTAGGCAGCTGTTATCAGTAAATATCTCCACTGAGATAAAAAAGCAGTAGCTTAATAAATTAAGGTAATTACCTGGGGAAAGGATTGTACTGGTAACTCCCCAAAAGAATCTGGATTGTGGTGAGGGAACAGAGAAAAAGCTCATTTAGGACGATGCATTACGAAGGGGGTAGGCAGCTGTATATCAGTAGTATCCCTTCTGAGAATAAAAACAGCTAGAGCTTGTTAAGGTAATTACACAGGTAAAGGATAATGTACTGGACTCCTCAGAAGAATCTGATTGTGGTGAGGGGAGAGAGATAAAAGCTCATTTATGAACGACATGAACATGCTGCGTTGGTAGCTGTATTATCATAAATATCTCCACTGAGAATAAGAAAAGCAGTAGTTTAATAAATTAAGTACTTCCTGGTAAAGGACTAATGTACTGGGAACTCCCAAAAGAATCTGATTTGTGGTGAGGGGAGAGAGATAAAAGCTCATTTAAGACCTGCATTACGAAGGGGGTAGGCAGCTGTTTATCAGTAAATATCTCCACTGAGATTAAGAAACAGTAGCTTGTTAAGGTACTTCCAGGTAAAGCATAATGTACTGGGAACTCCCCAAAGAATCTGGATTGTGGTGAGGGGAGAGAGAAAAAGCTCATTTATGAACGACATGAACATGCTGCGGGTAGGCAGCTGTATATCATAAATATCTCCACTGAGAATAAAAAAGCAATAGTTTAATAAATTAAGTACTTCCTGGTAAAGGTTACTGTACTGGGAACTCCTCAGAAGAATCTGATTGTGGTGAGGGGAGAGAGATAAAAGCTCATTTAGGACACCTGCACTTACGAAGGGGGTAGGCAGCTATATGTTAGGGAGTAAATTCTGAGAATAAAATCAGCTGGGGCTGTTAAATAATTCCACAGGGGAAAGGATAATGTACTGGGAACTCCTCAGAAGAATCTGGATTTGTGGTGAGGGGAGAGAGATAAAAGCTCATTTAGGAACGTCATGAACATGCTGCATAGGTAGCTGTTTATCAGTAAATATCTCCACTGAGATTAAGAAAAGCAGTAGCTTAATAAATTAAGTAATTCCTGGTATGGTTACTGTACTGGTAACTCCCAAAAGAATCTGGATTGTGGTGAGGGAACAGAGAAAAAAGCTCATTTAGGACCTGCACTTACGAAGGGGGTTGGCAGCTGTATATCAGGGAGTATCCCTTCTGAGAATAAAAACAGCAGGAGCTTGTTAAGGTAATTACACAGGGAAAAGGATAGTGTACTGGGAACTCCTCAGAAGAATCTGATTTGTGGTGAGGGGAGAGAGATAAAAGCTCATTTAGGAACGACATGAACATGCTGCATAGTAGCTGTTTATCAGTAAATATCTCCACTGAGATTAAGAAAAGCAGTAGCTTAATAAATTATGTACTTCCTGGTATGGTTACTGTACTGGTAACTCCCAAAAGAATCTGGATTGTGGTGAGGGAACAGAGAAAAAAGCTCATTTAAGACCTGCACATAAGAAGGGGGTAGGCAGCTGTATATCAGGCAGTATCCCTTCTGAGATAATAACAGCTGGAACTTGTTAAGGTAATTACACAGGGGAAAGGATAATGTACTGGGAACTCCTAAGAAGAATCTGATTTGTGGTGAGGGGAGAGAGATAAAAGCTCATTAGAACGACATGAACATGCTGCCTAGGTAGCTGTTTATCAGTGAATATCTCCACTGAGATTAAGAAAAGCAGTAGCTTAATAAATTAAGTACTTCCTGGTATGGTTACTGTACTGGTAACTCCCCAAAGAATCTGGATTGTGGTGAGAGAACAGAGAAAAAAGCTCATTTAGGACCTTCACTTACGAAGGGGGTAGGCAGCTCTATATCAGGGAGTATCACTTCTGAGAATAAAAACAGCTGGAGCTTGTTAAGGTAATTACACAGGGGAAAGGATAATGTACTGGGAACTCCTCAGAAGAATCTGATTTTTGGTGAGGGGAGAGAGATAAAAGCTCATTTAGGAACGACATGAACATGCTGCATAGGTAGCTGTTTATCAGTAAATATCTCCAGTGAGATTAAGAAAAGCAGTAGCTTAATAATTTAAGTACTTCCTGGTATGGTTACTGTACTGGTAACTCCCCAAAAGAATCTGGATTGTGGTGAGGGAACAAAGAAATAAGCTGATTTAGGACCTGAACTTACGAAAGGGGTAGGCAGCTGTATATCAGGGAGTATCCCTTCTGAGAATAAAAACAGCTGGAGCTTGTTAAGGTAATTACACAGGGGAAAGGATAATGTACTGGGAACTCCTCAGAAGAATCTGATTTTGGTGAGGGGAGAGAGATAAAAGCTCATTTAGGAACGACATGAACATGCTGCATAGGTAGCTGTTTATCAGTAAATATCTCCACTGAGATTAAGAAAAGCAGTAGCTTAATAAATTATGTACTTCCTGGTATGGTTACTGTACTGGTAACTGCCCAAAAGAATCTGGATTGTGGTGCGGGAATAGAGAAAAAGCTGATTTAGGACCTGCAATTACGAAGGGGTTTGGCAGCTGTATATCAGGGAGTATCCCTTCTGAGAATAAAAACAGCTGGAGCTTGTTAAGGTAATTACACAGGGAAAAGGATAATGTACTGGGTACTCCTCAGAAGAATCTGATTTGTGGTGAGGGGAGAGAGATAAAAGCTCATTTAGGAATGACATGAACATGCTGCATAGGTACCTGTTTATCAGTAAATATCTCCACTGAGATTAAGAAAAGCAGTAGCTTAATAAATTAAGAACTTCCTGGTATGGTTACTGTACTGGTAACTCCCCAAAAGAATCTGGATTGTGGTGAGGGAACAGAGAAAAATATCATTTAGTACCTGCACTTACGAATGGGGTAGGCAGCTGTATATCAGGGAGTAAACCTTCTGAGAATAAAAACAGCTGGAGCTTGTTAAGGTAATTACACAGGGGAAAGGATAATGTACTGGGAACTCCACAGAAGAATCTGATTTGTGGTGAGGGGAGAGAGATAAAAGCTCATTTAGGAACGACATGAACATGCTGCATAGGTAGCTGTTCATCAGTAAATATATTAACTGAGATTAAGAAAAGCAGTAACTTAGTAAATTAGTTACTTCCTGGTATGGTTACTGTACTGGTAACTCCCAAAAGAATCTGGATTGTGGTGAGGGAACAGAGAAAAAAGCTCATTTAGGACCTGCACTTAGGAAGGGGGTAGGCAGCTGTATATCAGGGAGTAAACCTTCTGAGAATAAAAACAGCAGGAGCTTGTTAAGGTAATTACACAGGGGAAAGGATAATGTACTGGGAAATCCTCTGAAGAATCTGATTTGTGGTGAGGGGAGAGAGATAAAAGCTCATTTATGAACGACATGAAAATGCTGCATAGTTAGCTTTTTATCAGTAAATATCTCCACTGTGATTTAGAAAAGCAGTAGCTTAATAAATTAAGAACCTCCTGGTATGGTTACTGTACTGGTAACTCCCCAAAAGAATCTGGATTGTGGTGAGGGAACAGAGAAAAATGCTCATTTAGGACGTGCATTTACGAAGGGGGTAGGCAGCTGTATATCAGGGAGTATCCCTTCTGAGAATAAAAACAGCTGGAGCTTGTTAAGGTAACTACACAGCGGAAAGGATAATGTACTGGGACTACCTCAGAAGAATCTGATTTGTGGTAAGGGGAGAGAGATAAAAGCTCATTTAGGAACGACATGAACATGCTGCGTAGGTAGCTGTTTATCAGTAAATATCTCCACTGAGATTAAGAAAAGCAGTAGCTTAATAAATTAAGTACTTCCTGGTATGATTACTGTACTGGTAACTCCCTAAAAGAATCTGGATTGTGGTGAGGGAACAGAGAAAAAAGCTCATTTAGGACCTGCACTTACGAAGGGGTTAGGCAGCTGTATATCTGGGAGTAAACCTTCTGAGAATAAAAACAGCTGGAGCTTGTTAAGGTAATTACACAGGGGAAAGGATAATGTACTGGGAACTCCTCAGAAGAATCGGATTTGTGGTGTGGGGAAAGAGATAAAAGCTCATTTAGGAACGAAATGAACATGCTGCCTAGGTAGCTGTTTATCAGTAAAT
Source organism: Perognathus longimembris pacificus (assembly GCF_023159225.1). NCBI lineage: Eukaryota > Metazoa > Chordata > Mammalia > Rodentia > Heteromyidae > Perognathus > Perognathus longimembris. The sequence continues at coordinate 51,161 of NW_025961020.1, forward strand.
ATCTCCACTGAGATTAAGAAAAGCAGTAGCTTAATAAGTTAAGTCATTCCTGGTATGGTTACTGTACTGGTAACTCCCCAAAAGAATCTGGATTGTGGTGAGGGAACAGAGAAAAAAGCTCATTTAGGACCTGCACTTACGAAGGCGGTAGGCAGCTGTATATCAGGGAGTATACCTTCTGAGAATAAAAACAGCTGGAGCTTGTCAAGTTAATTACACAGGGGAAAGGATAATGTACTGGGAACTCCTCAGAAGAATCTGATTTGTGGTGAGGGGAGAGAGATAAAAGCTCATTTAGGAATGACATGAACATGCTGCATAGGTACCTGTTTATCAGTAAATATCTCCACTGAGATTAAGAAAAGCAGTAGCTTAATAAATTAAGAACTTCCTGGTATGGTTACTGTACTGGTAACTCCCAAAAGAATCTGATTGTGGTGAGGGAACAGAGAAAAATATCATTTAGTTCCTTCACTTACGAATGGGGTAGGCAGCTGTATATCAGGAGTAAACCTTCTGAGAATAAAAACAGCTGGAGCTTGTTAAGGTAATTACACAGGGGAAAGGATAATGTACTGGGAACTCCACAGAAGAATCTGATTTGTGGTGAGGGAGAGAGATAAAAGCTCATTTAGGAACTACATGAAAATGCTGCATAGGTAGCTGTTCATCAGTAAATATATTAACTGAGATTAAGAAAAGCAGTAACTTAGTAAATTAGTTACTTCCTGGTATGGTTACTGTACTGGTAACTCCCCAAAAGAATCTGGATTGTGGTGAGGGAACAGAGAAAAAAGCTCATTTAGGACCTGCACTTAGGAAGGGGGTAGGCAGCTGTATATCAGGGAGTAAACCTTCTGAGAATAAAAACAGCAGGAGCTTGTTAAGGTAATTACACAGGGGAAAGGATACTCTACTAGGAACTCCCCAAAAGAATCTGGATTGTGGTGAGGGGAGAGAGAAAAAAGCTCATTTTGGACCTGCACTTACGGAGGGGGTAGGCAGCTGTATATCAGGGAGTGTCCCTTCTTAGAATAATAACAGCTGGAGCTGGTTAAGGTAATTACACAGGGGAAAGGATATTATACTGGGAACTCCTCAGAAGAATCTGATTTGTGGTGAGGGGAGAGAGATAAAATCTCATTTAGGAACGACATGAACGTGCTGCATAGGTAACTTTTTATCAGTAAATATCTCCATTGAGATTAAGAAAAGCAGTAGCTTACTAAATTAAGCACTTCTGGTATGGTTCTTGTTCTGGTAACTCCCCAAAAGAATCTGGATTGTGGTGAGGGAACAGAGAAAAAAGCTCATTTAGGACCTGCACTTACGAAGGGGGTAGCCAGCTGTATATCAGGGAGTATCCCTTCTGAGAATAAAAACAGCTAGGGCTTGTTAAGGTAATTACACAGGGAAAAGGATAATGTACTGGGAACTCCTCAGAAGAATCTGTTTGTGGTGAGGGGAGAGAGATAAAAGCTCATTTACGAACGACATGAACATGCTGCATAGGTAGCTGTTTATCAGTAAATATCTCCACTGAGATTAAGAAAAGCAGTACCTTAATAAATTATGTACTTCCTGGTATGGTTACTGTACTGGTAACTCCCCAAAGAATCTGGATTGTGGTGAGGGAACAGAGAAAAAAGCTCATTTAAGACCTGCACATAAGAAGGGGGTAGGCAGCTGTATATCAGGCAGTATCCCTTCTGAGAATAAAAACAGCTGGAGCTTGTTAAGGTAATTACACAGGGGAAAGGATAATGTACTGGGAACTCCTCAGAAGCATCTGATTTGTGGTGAGGGAAGAGAGATAAAACTCATTTAGGAACGACATGTACATGCTGCGTAGGTAGCTGTTTATCAGTATATATCGCCAGTGAGATTAAGAAAAGCAGTAGATTAATAAATTATGTAATTCCTGGTATGGTTACTCTACTGGGACTCCTCAAAAGAATCGGGATTGTGGTGAGGGAAGAGAGGAAAAAAGCTCATTTTGGACCTGCACTTACTAAGGGCGTAGGCAGCTCTATATCAGGGAGTGTCCATTCTTAGAATAATAACAGCAGTAGCTTAATAAGTTAAGGTAATTACACAGGGGAAAGGATAATGTACTGGGGACTCCTAAGAAGAATCTGATTTGTGGTGAGGGGAGAGAGATAAAAGCTCATTGAGAACGACATGAACATGCTGCCTAGGTAGCTGTTTATCAGTGAATATCTCCACTGAGATTAAGAAAAGCAGTAGCTTAATAAATTAAGTACTTCCTGGTATTGTTACTGTACTGGTAACTCCCCAAAGAATCTGGATTGTGGTGAGAGAACAGAGAAAAAAGCTCATTTAGGACCTTCACTTACGAAGGGGGTAGGCAGCTCTATATCAGGGAGTATCCCTTCTGAGAATAAAAACAGCTGGAGCTTGTTAAGGTAATTACACAGGGGAAAGGATAATGTGCTGGGAACTCCTCAGAAGAATCTGATTTTTGGTGAGGGAGAGAGATAAAAGCTCATTTAGGAACGACTTCACTTACGAATGGGGTAGGCAGCTGTATATCAGGGAGTAAACCTTCTGAGAATAAAAACAGCTGGAGCTTGTTAAGGTAATTACACAGGGGAAAGGATAATGTACTGGGAACTCCACAGAAGAATCTGATTTGTGGTGAGTGGAGAGAGATAAAAGCTCATTTAGGAACGACATAAAAATGCTGCATAGGTAGCTGTTCATCAGTAAATATATTAACTGAGATTAAGAAAAGCAGTAACTTAGTAAATTAGTTACTTCCTGGTATGGTTACTGTACTGGTAACGCCCCAAAAGAATCTGGATTGTGGTGAGGGAACAGAGAAAAAAGCTCATTTAGGACCTGCACTTAGGAAGGGGGTAGGCAGCTGTATATCAGGGAGTAACCTTCTGAGAATAAAAACAGCAGGAGCTTGTTAAGGTAATTACACAGGGGAAAGGATAATGTACTGGGAAATCCTCTGAAGAATCTGATTTGTGGTGAGGGGAGAGAGATAAAAGGTCATTTAGGAACGACATGAACATGCTCACTAGGTAGCTGTTTATCAGTAAATATCTCCACTGAGATTAAGAAAAGCAGTAGCTTAATAAGTTAAGTAATTCCTGGTATGGTTACTGTACTGGTAACTCCCCAAAGAATCTGGATTGTTGTGAGGGAACAGAGAAAAAAGCTCATTTAGGACCTGCACTTACGAAGGGGGTAGGCAGCTGTATATCAGGGAATATCCCTTCTGAGAATAAAAACAGCTGGAGCTTGTTAAGGTAATTACACAGGGAAAGGATAATGTACTGGGAACTCCTCAGAAGAATCTGATTTGTGGTGAGGGGAGAGAGATAAAAGCTCATTTATGAACGACATGAAAATGCTGCATAGGTAGCTTTTTATCAGTAAATATCTCCACTGTGATTTAGAAAAGCAGTAGCTTAATAAATAAGAACCTCCTGGTATGGTTACTGTACTGGTAACTCCCCAAAAGAATCTGGATTGTGGTGAGGGAACAGAGAAAAATGCTCATTTAGGACCTGCATTTACGAAGGGGGTAGGCAGCTGTATATCAGGGAGTATCCCTTCTGAGAATAAAAACAGCTGGAGCTTGTTAAGGTAATTACACAGCGGAAAGGATAATGTACTGGGACTACCTCAGAAGAATCTGATTTGTGGTAAGGGGAGAGAGATAAAAGCTCATTTAGGAACGACATGAACATGCTGCGTACATAGCTGTTTATCAGTAAATATCTCCACTGAGATTAAGAAAAGCAGTAGCTTAATAAAATTAAGTACTTCCTGGTATGATTACTGTACTGGTAACTCCCTAAAAGAATCTGGATTGTGGTGAGGGAACAGAGAAAAAAGCTCATTTAGGACCTGCACTTACGAAGGGGTTAGGCAGCTGTATATCTGGGAGTAAACCTTCTGAGATAAAAACAGCTGGAGCTTGTTAAGGTAATTACACAGGGGAAAGGATAATGTACTGGGAACTCCTCAGAAGAATCGATTTGTGGTGTGGGAAGAGATAAAAGCTCATTTAGGAACGAAATGAACATGCTGCCTAGGTAGCTGTTTATCAGTAAATATCTCCACTGAGATTAAGAAAAGCAGTAGCTTAATAAGTTAAGTCATTCCTGGTATGGTTACTGTACTGGTAACTCCCCAAAAGAATCTGGATTGTGGTGAGGGAACAGAGGAAAAAGCTCATTAGGACCTGCACTTACGAAGGCGGTAGGCAGCTGTATATCAGGGAGTATACCTTCTGAGAATAAAAACAGCTGGAGCTTGTCAAGTTAATTACACAGGGGAAAGGATAATGTACTGGGAACTCCTCAGAAGAATCTGATTTGTGGTGAGGGAGAGAGATAAAGGCTCATTTATGAACGACATGAAAATGCTGTATATGTAGCATTTTATCAGTGAATATCTCCACTGAGATTAAGAAAAGCAGTAGCTTAATAAATTAAGAACTTCCTGGTATGGTTCCTGTACTGGCAACTCCCCAAAATAATCTGCATTGTGGTGAGGGAACAGAGAAAAAAGCTCATTTAGGACCTGCACTTACGAAGGGGGTAGGCAGCTGTATATCATGGAGTAAACCTTCTGAGAATAAAACACCCGGACAGTAGATCCCACTGGGCCCCACACATACTGCCTCCCCCCCCCCCAACGGACTCACGGGAGGGCGCAAGCACAACCCAACAACCCAGGGCTCGCTCTGGGAGGCAGACCCTGCTAAAGTGCCTGTTGTAGGGGTCTCACAGTGCACAGGAGTGCGGGGCCCCGGCGAAAGCGCCCGCTCTGGTAGACGTGCCCTGCACTGTTGGGCGGGGCCACAGCGACAGCACCTGCTGCCGTAGACACGCCTACACAGAAGGGAGGGAAGACCTACACACACCTCCAGATGCGCAAATCACAAAGAAACATAACTCAGTTCATCAAAGGACAAGCCAACTCGACAGCTCGAAAAAGCAGCTCGACTGAAGAGGAGATGGAGAATAAAAAAGCAATTGAGGCCATGTTAACAGGAATGATCGAAAGCGTCAGAAATGAAATCAGAAAACAATTCCAGGAGTTTAGAGCGGAAATCTGGAAGGACACCCAGGAAGCTAAGAAAGAAATGGAAGCAAAACTGGATACAATGCAAGCCTCATTTAAAGAAATGGAAGCAAAAATGGATACAATGCAAGCTGCCTTTAAAGAAAATCTCCACACCCTGAGAATTGAAATGCATGAAAAAATAGATTTAAAATACAACTCTGTAAAGGAAGAAATTTCCACGATCAGAGCTGATATGACAACCATGAATAGCTCTCTGACATCCATAAACTCCGCAATTGAAACCATAACACAAAGAGTTGACCATATGGAATCCAGAATCTCTCGCCTGGACGATGAAGCAGCTGACAACAACCAGAAAATGACCACACTCCAAGAAAGGTGAAGCTTCAGAGAAGATTAATCCAGGAACTAATGGACAAAGACAAGAGATATAATCTGCGCATAATTGGAATAGAAGAAGGAGCACTTACGAAGGGGGTAGGCAGCAGTATATAAGGGAGTAAACCTTCTGAGAATAAAAACAGCTGGAGCTTGTTAAGGTAATTACACAGGGGAAAGGATAATGTACTGGGAACTCCTCAGAAGAATCTGATTTGTGGTGAGGGGAGAGAGATAAAAGCTCATTTAGGAACGACATGAACATGCTGCGTAGGGAGCTGTTTATCAGTAAATATCTCCACTGAGATTAAGAAAAGCAGTAGCTTAATAAATTAAGTACTTCCTGGTATGGTTACTGTACTGGTAACTCCCAAAAGAATCTGGATTGTGGTGAGGGAACAGAGAAAAACGCTCATTTATGACCTGCACTTACGAAGGGGGTAGGCAGCTGTATATCAGGAGTAAACCTTCTGAGAATAAAAACAGCTGGTGCTTGTATGGTAATTACACAGGGGAAAGGATAATGTACCGGGAACTCCTCAGAAGAATCTGATTTGTGGTGAGCGGAGAGAGATAAAATTTCATTTAGGAACGACATGAACATGCTGCGTAGGTAGCTGTTTATCAGTAAATATGTCCACTGAGATTAAGAAAAGCAGTAGCGTAATGAATTAAGTACTTCCTGCTATGGATACTGTACTGGTAACTCCCCAAAAGAATCTGGATTGTGGTGAGGGAAAAGAGAAAAAAGGTCATTTAGGACCTGCACTTACTAAGGGGGTAGGCAGCTGTATATCAGGGAGTAAACCTTCTGAGAATAAAAACAGCTGGAGCTTGTTAAGGTAATTACACAGGGGAAAGGATAATGTACTGGGAACTCCTCAGAAGAATCTGATTTGTGGTGAGGGGAGAGAGATAAAAGCTCATTTACGAACGACATGAACAGGCTGCGTAGGTAGCTGTTTATCAGTAAATATCTCCACTGATATTAAGAAAAGCAGTAGCTTAATAAATTAAGTACTTCCTGGTATGGTTACTGTACTGTAACTCCCCAAAAGAATCTGGATTGTTGAGGGAACAGAGAAAAAAGCTCATTTAGGACCTGCACTTACGAAGGGGGTAGGCAGCTGTATATCAGGGACTAAACCTTCTGAGAATAAAAACAGCTGGAGCTTGTTAAGGTAATTACACAGGGGAAAGGATAATGTACTGGGAACTCCTCAGAAGAATCTGATTTGTGGTGAGGGGAGAGAGATAAAAGCTCATTTAGGAACGACATGAACATGCTGCGTAGGTAGCTGTTTATCAGTAATATCTCCACTGAGATTAAGAAAAGCAGTAGCTTAATGAATTAAGTAATTCCTGGTATGGTTACTGTACTGGTAACTCCCCAAAAGAATCTGGATTGTGGTGAGGGAAAAGAGAAAAAAGGTCATTAGGACCTGCACTTACGAAGGGGGTAGGCAGCTGTATATCAGGGAGTAAAACTTCTGAGAATAAAAACAGCTGGAGCTTGTTAAGGTAATTACACAGGGGAAAGGATAATGTACTGGGAACTCCTCAGAAGAATCTGATTTGTGGTGAGGGGAGAGAGATAAAAGCTCATTTAGGAACGACATGAACATGCTGCGTAGGTAGCTGTTTATCAGTAAATATCTCCACTGAGATTAAGAAAAGCAGTAGCGTAATAAATTAAGTACTTCCTGGTATGGTTACTGTACTGGTAACTCCCCAAAAGAATCTGATTTGTGGTGAGGGAACAGAGAAAAAAGCTCTTTTAGGACATGCACTAACGAATGGGGTAGGCAGCTGTATATCAGGGAGTAAACCTTCTGAGAATCAAAACAGCTGGAGCTTGTTAAGGTAATTACACAGGGAAAGGATAATGTACTGGGAACTCTCAGAAGAATCTGATTTGTGGTGAGGGGAGAGAGATAAAAGCTCATTTAGGAACGACATGAACATGCTGCGTAGGTAGCTGTTTATCAGTAAATATCTCCACTGAGATTAAGAAAAGCAGTATCTTAATAAAGTAAGTACTTCCTGGTATGGTTACTGTACTGGTAACTGCCCAAAAGAATCTGGATTTTGGTGAGGGAACAGAGAAAAAGCTCATTTAGGACCTGCACTTACGAAGGGGGTAGGCAGCTGTATATCAGGGAGTAAACCTTCTGAGAATAAAAACAGCTGGAGCTTGTTAAGGTAATTACAAAGGGGAAACGAAAATGTACTGGGAACTCCTCAGAAGAATCTGATTTTTGGTGAGGGGAGAGAGATAAAAGCTCATTTAGGAATGACATGAACATGCTGCATAGGTACCTGTTTATCAGTAATATCTCCACTGAGATTAAGAAAAGCAGTAGCTTAATAATTAAGAACTTCCTGGTATGGTTACTGTACTGGTAACTCCCCAAAAGAATCTGGATTGTGGTGAGGGAACAGAGAAAAATATCATTTAGTTCCTTCACTTACGAATGGGGTAGGCAGCTGTATATCAGGGAGTAAACCTTCTGAGAATAAAAACAGCTGGAGCTTGTTAAGGTAATTACACAGGGAAAGGATAATGTACTGGGAACTCCACAGAAGAATCTGATTTGTGGTGAGGGGAGAGAGATAAAAGCTCATTTAGGAACGACATGAAAATGCTGCATAGGTAGCTGTTCATCAGTAAATATATTAACTGAGATTAAGAAAAGCAGTAACTTAGTAAATTAGTTACTTCCTGGTATGGTTACTGTACTGGTAACTCCCCAAAAGAATCTGGATTGTGGTGAGGGAACAGAGAAAAAAGCTCATTTAGGACCTGCACTTAGGAAGGGGGTAGGCAGCTGTATATCAGGGAGTAAACCTTCTGAGAATAAAAACAGCAGGAGCTTGTTAAGGTAATTACACAGGGGAAAGGATAATGTACTGGGAAATCCTCTGAAGAATCTGATTTGTGGTGAGGGGAGAGAGATAAAAGGTCATTTAGGAACGACATGAACATGCTCACTAGGTAGCTGTTTCTCAGTAAATATCTCCACTGAGATTAAGAAAAGCAGTAGCTTAATAAGTTAAGTAATTCCTGGTATGGTTACTGTACTGGTAACTCCCCAAAGATCTGGATTGTTGTGAGGGAACAGAGAAAAAAGCTCATTTAGGACCTGCACTTACGAAGGGGGTAGGCAGCTGTATATCAGGGAATATCCCTTCTGAGAATAAAAACAGCTGGAGCTTGTTAAGGTAATTACACAGGGGAAAGGATAATGTACTGGGAACTCCTCAGAAGAATCTCATTTGTGGTGAGGGGAGAGAGATAAAAGCTCATTATGAACGACATGAAAATGCTGCATAGGTAGCTTTTTATCAGTAAATATCTCCACTGTGATTTAGAAAAGCAGTAGCTTAATAAATTAAGAACCTCCTGGTATGGTTACTGTACTGGTAACTCCCCAAAAGAATCTGGATTGTGGTGAGGGAACAGAGAAAAATGCTCATTTAGGACGTGCATTTACGAAGGGGGTAGGCAGCTGTATATCAGGGAGTATCCCTTCTGAGAATAAAAACAGCTGGAGCTTGTTAAGGTAATTACACAGCGGAAAGGATAATGTACTGGGACTACCTCAGAAGAATCTGATTTGTGGTAAGGGGAGAGAGATAAAAGCTCATTTAGGAACGACATGAACATGCTGCGTAGGTAGCTGTTTATCAGTAAATATCTCCACTGAGATTAAGAAAAGCAGTAGCTTAATAAATTAAGTACTTCCTGGTATGATTACTGTACTGGTAACTCCCTAAAAGAATCTGGATTGTGGTGAGGGAACAGAGAAAAAAGCTCATTTAGGACCTGCACTTACGAAGGGTTAGGCAGCTGTATATCTGGGAGTAAACCTCTGAGAATAAAAACAGCTGGAGCTTGTTAAGGTAATTACACAGGGGAAAGGATAATGTACTGGGAACTCCTCAGAAGAATCGGATTTGTGGTGTGGGGAAAGAGATAAAAGCTCATTTAGGAACGAAATGAACATGCTGCCTAGGTAGCTGTTTATCAGTAATATCTCCACTGAGATTAAGAAAAGCAGTAGCTTAATAAGTTAAGTCATTCCTGGTATGGTTACTGTACTGGTAACTCCCCAAAAGAATCTGGATTGTGGTGAGGGAACAGAGAAAAAAGCTCATTTAGGACCTGCACTTACGAAGGCGGTAGGCAGCTGTATATCAGGGAGTATACCTTCTGAGAATAAAAACAGCTGGAGCTTGTCAAGTTAATTACACAGGGGAAAGGATAATGTACTGGGAACTCCTCAGAAGAATCTGATTTGTGGTGAGGGGAGAGAGATAAAAGCTCATTTAGGAATGACATGAACATGCTGCATAGGTACCTGTTTATCAGTAAATATCTCCACTGAGATTAAGAAAAGCAGTAGCTTAATAAATTAAGAACTTCCTGGTATGGTTACTGTACTGGTAACGCCCCAAAAGAATCTGGATTGTGGTGAGGGAACAGAGAAAAATTCATTTAGTACCTTCACTTACGAATGGGGTAGGCAGCTGTATATCAGGGAGTAAAACTTCTGAGAATAAAAACAGCTGGAGCTTGTTAAGGTAATTACACAGGGGAAAGGATAATGTACTGGGAACTCCACAGAAGAATCTGATTTGTGGTGAGGGGAGAGAGATAAAAGCTCATTTAGGAACGACATAAAAATGCTGCATAGGTAGCTGTTCATCAGTAAATATATTAACTGAGATTAAGAAAAGCAGTAACTTAGTAAATTAGTTACTTCCTGGTATGGTTACTGTACTGGTAACGCCCCAAAAGAATCTGGATTGTGGTGAGGGAACAGAGAAAAAAGCTCATTTAGGACCTGCACTTAGGAAGGGGGTAGGCAGCTGTATATCAGGGAGTAAACCTTCTGAGAATAAAAAACAGCAGGAGCTTGTTAAGGTAATTACACAGGGGAAAGGATAATGTACTGGGAAATCCTCTGAAGAATCTGATTTGTGGTGAGGGGAGAGAGATAAAAGGTCATTTAGGAACGACATGAACATGCTCACTAGGTAGCTGTTTATCAGTAAATATCTCCACTGAGATTAAGAAAAGCAGTAGCTTAATAAGTTAAGTAATTCCTGGTATGGTTACTGTACTGGTAACTCCCCAAAGAATCTGGATTGTTGTGAGGGAACAGAGAAAAAAGCTCATTTAGGACCTGCACTTACGAAGGGGGTAGGCAGCTGTATATCAGGGAATATCCCTTCTGAGAATAAAAACAGCTGGAGCTTGTTAAGGTAATTACACAGGGGAAAGGATAATGTACTGGGAACTCCTCAGAAGAATCTGATTTGTGGTGAGGGGAGAGAGATAAAAGCTCATTTATGAACGACATGAAAATGCTGCATAGGTAGCTTTTTATCAGTAAATATCTCCACTGTGATTTAGAAAAGCAGTAGCTTAATAAATTAAGAACCTCCTGGTATGGTTACTGTACTGGTAACTCCCCAAAAGAATCTGGATTGTGGTGAGGGGAACAGAGAAAAATGCTCATTTAGGACCTGCATTTACGAAGGGGGTAGGCAGCTGTATATCAGGGAGTATCCCTTCTGAGAATAAAAACAGCTGGAGCTTGTTAAGGTAATTACACAGCGGAAAGGATAATGTACTGGGACTACCTCAGAAGAATCTGATTTGTGGTAAGGGGAGAGAGATAAAAGCTCATTTAGGAACGACATGAACATGCTGCGTAGGTAGCTGTTTATCAGTAAATATCTCCACTGAGATTAAGAAAAGCAGTAGCTTAATAAATTAAGTACTTCCTGGTATGATTACTGTACTGGTAACTCCCTAAAAGAATCTGGATTGTGGTGAGGGAACAGAGAAAAAAGCTCATTTAGGACCTGCACTTACGAAGGGGTTAGGCAGCTGTATATCTGGGAGTAAACCTTCTGAGAATAAAAAACAGCTGGAGCTTGTTAAGGTAATTACACAGCGGAAAGGATAATGTACTGGAACTCCTCAGAAGAATCGGATTTGTGGTGTGGGGAAAGAGATAAAAGGCTCA
>NW_025961021.1:0-21913 GCF_023159225.1 Perognathus longimembris pacificus
CATGCTGCATACATAGCTGTTTATCAGTAAATATCTCCACTGAGATTAAGAAAAGCAGTAGCTTAATAAATTAAGTACTTCCTGGTATGGATACTGTACTGGTAACTCCCCAAAAGAATGTGGATTGTGGTGAGGGAACAGAGAAAAAAGCTCATTTAGGACCTGCACTTACCAAGGGTTAGACAGCTGTATATCAGGGAGTAAACCTTCTGAGAAAAAAACAGCTGGAGCTTGTTAAGGTAATTACACATGGGAAAGGATAATGTACTGGAACTCCTCAGAAGAATCTGATTTGTGGTGAGGGGAGAGAGATAAAAGCTCATTTAAGAACGACATGAGCATGCTGCGTAGGTGGCTGTTTATCAGTAAATATCTCCACTGATATTAAGTAAAGCAGTATCTTAATAAATTAAGTAGTTCCTGGTATGGTTACTGTACTGGTAACTCCCCAAAAGAATCGGGATTTTGGTGAGGGAACAGAGAAAAAAGCTCATTTAGGACCTGCACTTACGAAGGGGGTAGGCAGCTGTATATCAGGGAGTAAACCTTCTGAGAATAAAAACAGCTGGAGCTTGTTAAGGTAATTACACAGGGGAATGGATAATATACTGGGAACTTCTCAGAAGAATCTGATTTGTGGTGACGGGAGAGAGATAAAAGCTCATTTAGGAACGACATGAACATGCTGCGTAGGTAGATGTTTATCAGTAAATATCTCCACTGAGATTAAGAAAAGCAGTAGCTTAATAAATTAAGTACTTCCTGGTATGGTTACTGTACTGGTAAATCCACAAAAGAACCTGGATTGTGGTGAGGGAACAGAGAAAAAAGCTCATTTAGGAACGACATGAACATGCTGCATAGGTATCTGTTTATCAGTATATATCTCCACTGAGATTAAGAAAAGCAGTAGCTTAATAAATTAAGTACTTCCTGGTATGGTTACTGTACTGGTAACTCCCCAAAAGAATCTGATTGTGGTGAGGGAACAGAGAAAAAAGCTCATTTAGGACCTGCACTTACGAAGGGGGTAGGCAGCTGTATATCAGGGAGTAAACCTTCTGATAATAAAAACAGCTGGAGCTTGTTAAGGTAATTACACATGGGAAAGGATAATGTACTGGAACTCCTCAGAAGAATCTGATTTGTGGTGAGGGGAGAGAGATAAAAGCTCATTTAGGAACGACATAAACATGCTGCATACGTAGCTGTTTATCAGTAAATATCTCGACTGAGATTAAGAAAGCAGTATCTTAATAAATTAAGTACTTCCTGGTATGGATACTGTACTGGTAACTCCCCAAAAGAATCTGGATTGTGGTGAGGGAACACAGAAAAAAGCTCATTTAGGACATGCACTTACGAAGGGTTAGGCAGCTGTATATCAGGGAGTATACCTTCTGAGAATAAAAACAGCTGGAGCTTGTTAAGGTAATTACACATGGGAAAGGATAATGTACTGGGAACTCCTCAGAAGAATCTGATTTGTGGTGAGGGGAGAGAGATAAAAGCTCATTTACGAACGACATGAACAGTCTGCGTAGGTAGCTGTTTATCAGTAAATATCTCCACTGATATTAAGAAAAGCAGTAGCTTAATAAATTAAGTACTTCCTGGTATGGTTACTGTACTGGTAACTCCCCAAAAGAATCTGGATTGTGGTGAGGGAACAGAGAAAAAAGCTCATTTAGGACCTGCACTTACGAAGGGGGTAGGCAGCTGTATATCAGGGAGTAAACCTTCTGAGAATAAAAACAGCTGGAGCTTGTTAACGTAATTACACAGGGGAAAGGATAATATACTGGGAACTCCTCAGAAGAATCTGATTTGTGGTGAGGGGAGAGAGATAAAAGCTCAATTAGGAACGTCATGAACATGCTGCATAGGTAGCTGTTTATCAGTAAATATCTATACTGAGATTAAGAAAAGCAGTAGCTTAATAAATTAAGTACGTCCTGGAATGTTTACTGTACTGGTAACTACCCAAAAGAATCTGGACTGTGGTGAGGGAACAGAGAAAAAAGCTCATTTAGGACCGGCATTTACGGAGGGCGTAGGCAGCTCTATATCAGGGAGTAAACCTTCTGAGAATAAAACAGGTGGAGCTTGTTAAGGTAATTACACAGGTGAAAGGTTAATGTACTGGGAACTCCTCAGAAGAATCTGATTTGTGGTGAGGGGAGAGAGATAAAAGCTCATTTAGGAACGACATGAACGTGCTGCGTAGGTAGCTGTTTATCAGTAAATATCTCCACTGAGATTAAGAAAAGCAGTAGCTTAATAAATTAAGTACTTCCTGGTATGGTTACTGTACTGGTAACTTCCCAAAAGAACCAGGATTGTGGTGAGGGAACAGAGAAAAAAGTTCATTTAGGACCTTCAATTACGAAGGTGGTAGGCAGCTGTATATCACGGAGTAAACCTTCTGAGAATAAAAACAACTGGAGCTTGTTAAGGTAATTACACAGGGGAAAGGATAATGTACTGGGAACTCCTCAGAAGAATCTGATTTGTGGTGAGGGGAGAGAGATAAAAGCTCATTTAGGAACGACATGAACATGCTGCGTAGGTAGCTGTTTATCAGTAAATATCTCCACTGAGATTAAGAAAAGCAGTAGCTTAATAAATTAAGTACTTCCTGGTATGGTTACTGTACTGATAAATCCACAAAAGAACCTGGATTGTGGTGAGGGAACAGAGAAAAAAGCTCATTTAAGAACGACATGAACATGCTGCATAGGTATCTGTTTATCAGTAAATATCTACACTGAGATTAAGAAAAGCAGTAGCTTAATAAATTAAGTATTTCCTGGTATGGTTACTGTACTGGTAACTCCCAAAAGAATCTGATTGTGGTGAGGGAACAGAGAAAAAAGCTCATTTAGGACCTGCACTTACGAAGGGGGTAGGCAGCTGTATATCAGGGAGTAAATCTTTTGAGAATAAAAACAGCTGTAGCTTGTTAAGGTAATTACACATGGGAAAGGATAATGTAATGGGAACTCCTCAGAAGAATCTGATTTGTGGTGAGGGGAGAGAGATAAAAGCTCATTTATTAACGACATGAACATGCTGCGTAGGTAGCTGTTTATCCGTAAATATCTCCACTGAGAATAAGAAAAGCAGTAGCTTAATAAATTAAGTACTTCCTGGTATGGTTACTTTACTGGTAACTCCCCAAAAGAATCTCGATTTTGGTGAGGGAACAGAGAAAAAAGCTCATTTAGGACCTGCACTTACGAAGCGGGTAGGCAGCTGTATATCAGGGAGTAAACCATCTGAGAATAAAAACAGCTGGAGCTTGTTAAGGTAATTACAAAGGGGAATGGATAATGTACTGGGAACTCCTCAGAAGAATCTGATTTGTGGTGAGGGGAGAGAGATAAAAGCTCATTTAGGAACGACATGAACATGCTGTGTAGGTAGCTGTTTATCAGTAACTATCTCCACTGAGATTAAGAAAAGCAGTAGCTTAATAAATTAAGTACTTCCTGGTATGGTTACTGTACTGGTAACTCCCCCAAAGAATCTGGATTGTGGTGAGGGAACAGAGAAAAAAGCTCATTTAGGACCTGCACTTACGAAGGGGATAGGCAGATGTATATCAGGGAGTAAACCTTCTGAGAATAAAAACAGCTGTAGCTTGTTAAGGTAATTACACATGGGAAAGGATAATGTACTGGGAACTCCTCAGAAGAATCTGATTTGTGGTGAGGGGAGAGAGATAAAAGCTCATTTAGGAACGACATGGACATGCTGCCTAGGTAGCTGTATATCAGTAATATCTCCACTGAGATTAAGAAAAGCAGTAGCTTAATAAATTAAGTACTTCCTGGAATGGTTACTGTACTGGTAACTCCCCAAAAGAATCTGGATTGTGGTGAGGGAACAGAGAAAAAAGCTCATTTAGGACCTGCACTTACGAAGGGTGTAGGCAGCTGTAAATCAGGGAGTAAACCTTCTGAGAATAAAAACAGCTAGAGCTTGTGAATGTAATTACACATGGGAAAGGATAATGTACTGGGAACTACACAGAAGAATCTGATTTGTCGTGAGGGGAGATAGATAAAAGCGCATTTAGGAACGACATGAACATGCTGCGTAGGTAGGTGTTTATCAGTAAATATCTCCACTGAGAATAAGAAAAGCAGTAGCTTAATAAATTAAGTACTTTCTGGTATGGTTACTTTACTGGTAACTCCCCAAAAGAATCTCGATTTTCGTGAGGGAACTGAGAAAAAAGCTCATTTAGGACCTGCACATACGAAGCGGGTAGGCAGCTGTATATCAGGGAGTAAACCATCTGAGAATAAAAACAGCTGGAGCTTGTTAAGGTAATTACAAAGGGGAATGGATAATGTACTGGGAACTCCTCAGAAGAATCTGATTTGTGGTGAGGGGAGAGAGATAAAAGCTCATTTAGGAACGACATGAACATGCTGTGTAGGTAGCTGTTTATCAGTAACTATCTCCACTGAGATTAAGAAAAGCAGTAGCTTAATAAATTAAGTACTTCCTGGTATGGTTACTGTACTGGTAACTCCCCAAAGAATCTGGATTGTGGTGAGGGAACAGAGAAAAAAGCTCATTTAGGACCTGCACTTACGAAGGGGGATAGGCAGATGTATATCAGGGAGTAAACCTTCTGAGAATAAAAACAGCTGTAGCTTGTTAAGGTAATTACACATGGGAAAGGATAATGTACTGGGAACTCCTCAGAAGAATCTGATTTGTGGTGAGGGGAGAGAGATAAAAGCTCATTTATGAAAGACATGAACATGCTGCATACGTAGCTGTTTATCAGTTAATATCTCCACTGAGATTAAGAAAAGCAGTAGCTTAATAAATTAAGTACTTCCTGGTATGGATACTGTACTGGTAACTCCCCAAAAGAATCTGAATTGTGGTGAGGGAACAGAGAAAAAAGCTCATTTAGGACCTGCACTTAAAGGGGGTAGGCAGCTGTATATCAGGGAGTAAACCTTCTTAGAATAAAAACAGCTGGATCTTGTTAAGGTAATTACACATGGGAAAGGATAATGTACTGGGAACTCCTCAGAAGAATCTGATTTGTGGTGAGGGGAGAGAGATAAAAGCTAATTTACGAACGACATGAACAGGCTGCGTAGGTAGCTGTTTATCAGTAAATATCTCCACTGAGTTTAAGAAAAGCAGTAGCTTAATAAATTCAGTCGTTCCTGGTATGGTTACTGTACTGGTAACTCCCCAAACAATCTGCATTGTGGTGAGGGAACAGAGAAAAAAGCTCATTTAGGACCTGCACTTACGAATGGGTTAGTCAGCTGTATATCAGGGAGTAAACCTTCTGAGAATAAAAACAGCTGGAGCTTGTTAAGGTAATTCACAGGGGAAAGGATAATGTACTGGGAACTCCTCAGAAGAATCTGATTTGTGGTGAGGGAGAGAGATAAAAGCTCATTTAGGAACGACACGAACATGCTGCGTAGGTAGCTGTTTATCCGTAAATATCTCCACTGAGTTTAAGAAAAGCAGTAGCTTAATAAATTAAGTACTTCCTGGTATGGTTACTATACTGGTAACTCCCCAAATGAATCTGGATTGTGGTGAGGGGAGATAGAAAAAGCTCATTTAGGACCTGCACTTACGAATGGGTAGACAGCTGTATATCAGGGAGTAAACCTTCTGAGAATAAAAACAGCTGGAGCTTGTTAAGGTAATTACACAGGGGAAAGGATAATGTACTGGGAACTCCTCAGAAGAATCTGATTTGTGGTGAGGGGAGAGAGATAAAAGCTCATTTAGGAATGACAGGAACATGCGGGCATACGTAGCTGTTTATCAGTAAATATCTCCACTGAGTTTAAGAAAAGCAGTAGCTTAATAAATTAAGTAATTCCTGGTATGGATACTGTACTTGTAACTCCCCAAAGGAATCTGTATTGTGTTGAGGGGAGAGAGATAAAAGCTCATTTAGGAACGACATGAACATGCTGCGTAGGTAGCTGTTTATCAGTAAATATCTCCACTGAGATTAAGAAAAGCAGTAGCTTAATAAATTAAGTA
This sequence comes from Perognathus longimembris pacificus, assembly GCF_023159225.1. NCBI lineage: Eukaryota > Metazoa > Chordata > Mammalia > Rodentia > Heteromyidae > Perognathus > Perognathus longimembris. Next base: position 6,046 of record NW_025961021.1, read on the forward strand.
CTTCCTGGTATGGTTACTGTACTGGTAACTCCCCAAAAGAATCTGGATTGTGGTGAGGGAACACAGAAAAAAGCTCATTTAGGACCTGCACTTACGAAGGGGGTAGGCAGCTGTATATCAGGGAGTAATCCTTCTGAAAATAAAAACAGCTGGAGCTTGTTAAGGTAATTACACAGGGGAAAGGAAAAGGTACTGGGAACTCCTCAGAAGAATCTGATTTGTGGTGAGGGGAGAGAGATAAAAGCTCATTTAGGAACGACATGGACATGCTGCCTAGGTAGCTGTATATCAGTAAATATCTCCACTGAGATTAAGAAAAGCAGTAGCTTAATAAATTAAGTACTTCCTGGAATGGTTACTGTACTGGTAACTCCCCAAAAGAATCTGGATTGTGGTGAGGGAACAGAGAAAAAAGCTCATTTAGGACCTGCACTTACGAAGGGTGTAGGCAGCTGTAAATCAGGGAGTAAACCTTCTGAGAATAAAAACAGCTAGAGCTTGTGAATGTAATTACACAGGGGAAAGGATAATGTACTGGGAACTACACAGAAGAATCTGATTTGTCGTGAGGGGAGATAGATAAAAGCGCATTTAGGAACGACATGAACATGCTGCGTAGGTAGCTGTTTATCAGTAAATATCTCCACTGAGAATAAGAAAAGCAGTAGCTTAATAAATTAAGTACTTTCTGGTATGGTTACTTTACTGGTAACTCCCCAAAAGAATCTCGATTTTCGTGAGGGAACTGAGAAAAAAGCTCATTTAGGACCTGCACATACGAAGCGGGTAGGCAGCTGTATATCAGGGAGTAAACCATCTGAGAATAAAAACAGCTGGAGCTTGTTAAGGTAATTACAAAGGGGAATGGATAATGTACTGGGAACTCCTCAGAAGAATCTGATTTGTGGTGAGGGGAGAGAGATAAAAGCTCATTTAGGAACGACATGAACATGCTGCGTAGGTAGCTGTTTATCAGTAAATATCTCCACTGAGATTAAGAAAAGCAGTAGCTTAATAAATTAAGTAATTCCTGGTATGGATACTGTACTGTTAACTCCCCAAAAGAATCTGGATTGTGGTGAGGGAACAGAGAAAAAAGCTCATTTAGGACCTGCACTTACGAAGGGTTAGGCAGCTGTATATCAGGGAGTAAACCTTCTGAGAATAAAAACAGCTGGAGCTTGTTAAGGTAATTACACTGGGAAAGGATAATGTACTGGATCTCCTCAGAAGAATCTGATTTGTGGTGAGGGAGAGAGATAAAAGCTCATTTACGAACGACATGAACAGTCTGCGTAGGTAGCTGTTTATCAGTAAATATCTCCACTGATATTAAGAAAAGCAGTAGCTTAATAAATTAAGGGGTATGGTTACTGTACTGGTAACTCCCAAAAGAATCTGCATTGTGGTGAGGGAACAGAGAAAAAAGCTCATTTAGGACCTGCACTTACGAAGGGGGTAGGCAGCTGTATATCAGGGAGTAAACCTTCTGAGCATAAAAACAGCTGGAGCTTGTTAAGGTAATTATACAGGTGAAAGGATAATGTACTGGGAACTCAGCAGAAGAATCTGATTTGTGGTGAGGGGAGAGAGATAAAAGCTCATTTAGGAACGACATGAACATGCTGCGTAGGTAGCTGTTTATCAGTAAATATCTCCACTGAGATTAAGAAAAGCAGTAGCTTAATAAATTAAGTACTTCCTGGTATGGTTACTGTACTGGTAACTCCCCAAAAGAATCTGGATTGTGGTGAGGGAACAGAGAAAAAAGCTCATTTAGGACCTGCACTTACGAAGGGGGTAGGCAGCTGTTTATCAGGGAGTAAACCTTCTGAGAATAAAAACAGCTGGAGCTTGTTAAGGTAATTACACAGGGGAAAGGATAATGTACTGGGAACTCCTCAGAAGAATCTGATTTGTGGTGAGGGGAGAGAGATAAAAGCTCATTTAGGAACGAGATGAACATACTGCGTAGGTAGCTGTTTATCAGTAAATATCTCCACTGAGATTAAGAAAAGCAGTAGCTTAATAAATTAAGTACTTCCTGGTATGGTTACTGTACTGGTAACTCCCCAAAAGAACCTGGATTGTAGTGAGGGAACAGAGAAAAAAGCTCATTTAGGAACGACATGAACATGCTGCGTAGGTAGCTGTTTATCAGTAAATATCTCCACTGAGATTACGAAAAGCAGTAGCTTAATAAATTAAGTACTTCCTGGTATGGTTACTGTACTGGTAACTCCCCAAAAGAATCTGGATTGTGGTGAGGGAACAGAGAAAAAAGCTCATTTAGGACCGGCACTTACGGAGGGCGTAGGCAGCTCTATATCAGGGAGTAAACCTTCTGAGAATAAAACAGTTGGGGCTTGTCAAGGTAATTACACAGGGGAAAGGTTAATGTACTGGGAACTCCTCAGAAGAATCTGATTTGTGGTGAGGGGAGAGAGATAAAAGCTCATTTAGGAACGACATGAACGTGCTGCGTAGGTAGCTCTTTATCAGTAAATATCTCCACTGAGATTAAGAAAAGCAGTAGCTTAATAAATTAAGTACTTCCTGGTATGGTTCCTGTTCTGGTAACTCCCCAAAAGAACCTGGATTGTAGTGAGGGAACAGAGAAAAAAGCTCATTTAGGAACGACATGAACATGCTGCGTAGGTAGCTGTTTATCAGTAAATATCTCCACTGAGATTAAGAAAATCAGTAGCTTAATAAATTAAGTACTTCCTGGTATGGGTACTGTACTGGTAACTCCCCAAAAGAATCTGGATTGTGGTGAGGGAACAGATAAAAAAGCTCATTTAAGACCTGCACTTACGAAGGGGGTAGGCAGTTGTATATCAGGGAGTAAACCTTCTGAGAATAAAAACAGCTGGAGCTTGTTAAGGTAATTACACATGGGAAAGGTTAATGTACTGGGAACTCCTCTGAAGAATCTGATTTGTGGTGAGGGAGAGAGATAAAAGCTCATTTAGGAACGACATGAACGTGCTGCGTAGGTAGCTCTTTATCAGTAAATATCTCCACTGAGATTAAGAAAAGCAGTAGCTTAATAAATTAAGTACTTCCTGGTATGGTTACTGTACTGGTAACTTCCCAAAAGAACCTGGATTGTGGTGAGGGAATAGAGAAAAAAGCTCATTTTAGACCTGCAATTACGAAGGGGGTAGGCAGCTGTATATCAGGGAGTAAACATTCTGAGAATAAAACAGCTGGAGCTTGTTAATTTAATTACACAGGGGAAAGGATAATTTACTGGGAACTCCACAGAAGAATCTGATTTGTAGTGAGGGGAGAGAGATAAAAGCTCATTTAGGAACGACATGAACATGCTGCATACGTAGCTGTTTATCAGTAAATATCTCCACTGAGATTAAGAAAAGCAGTAGCGTAATAAATTAAGTACTTCCTGGTATGGTTACTGTACTGGTAACTCCACAAAAGAACCTGCATTGTGGTGAGGGAACAGAGAAAAAAGCTCATTTAGGAACGACATGAACATGCTGCGTAGGTAGCTGTTTATCAGTAAATATCTCCACTGAGATTAAGAAAAGCAGTAGCTTAATAAATTAAGTACTTCCTGGTATGGTTACTGTACTGGTAACTCCCCAAAAGAATCTGGATTGTGGTGAGGGAACAGAGAAAAAAGCTCATTTAGGACCTACACTTACGAAGGGGGTAGGCAGTTGTATATCAGGGAGTAAACCATCTGAAAATATAAACAGCTGGAGCTTCTTTAGGTAATTACACAGGGGAAAGGATAATGTACTGGGAACTCCTCAGAAGAATCTGATTTTTGATGAGATGAGAGAGATAAAAGCTCATTTAGGAACGACATGAACATGCTGCGTAGGTAGCTGTTTATCAGTAACTATCTCCACTGAGATAAAGAAAAGCAGTAGCTTAATAAATTAAGTACTTCCTGGTATGGTTACTGTACTGGTAACTCCCCCAAAGAATCTGGATTGTGGTGAGGGAACAGAGAAAAAAGCTCATTTAGGACCTGCACTTACGAAGGGGATAGGCAGATGTATATCAGGGAGTAAACCTTCTGAGAATAAAAACAGCTGTAGCTTGTTAAGGTAATTACACATGGGAAAGGATAATGTACTGGGAACTCCTCAGAAGAATCTGATTTGTGGTGAGGGGAGAGAGATAAAAGCTCATTTATGAAAGACATGAACATGCTGCATACGTAGCTGTTTATCAGTTAATATCTCCACTGAGATTAAGAAAAGCAGTAGCTTAATAAATTAAGTACTTCCTGGTATGCATACTGTACTGGTAACTCCCAAAAGAATCTGAATTGTGGTGAGGGAACAGAGAAAAAAGCTCATTTAGGACCTGCACTTAGGAAGGGGGTAGGCAGCTGTATATCAGGGAGTAAACCTTCTGAGAATAAAAACAGCTGGATCTTGTTAAGGTAATTACACATGGAAAGGATAATGTACTGGGAACTCCTCAGAAGAATCTGATTTGTGGTGAGGGGAGAGAGATAAAAGCTCATTTACGAACGACATGAACAGGCTGCGTAGGTAGCTGTTTATCAGTAAATATCTCCACTGAGATTAAGAAAAGCAGTAGCTTAATAAATTCAGTCGTTCCTGGTATGGTTACTGTACTGGTAACTCCCCAAAACAATCTGCATTGTGGTGAGGGATCAGAGAAAAAAGCTCATTTAGGACCTGCACTTACGAAGGGTTTAGTCAGCTGTATATCAGGGAGTAAACCTTCTGAGAATAAAAACAGCTGGAGCTTGTTAAGGTAATTCACAGGGGAAAGGATAATGTACTGGGAACTCCTCAGAAGAATCTGATTTGTGGTGAGGATAGAGAAAAAAGCTCATTTAGGAACGACACGAACATGCTGCGTAGGTAGCTGTTTATCAGTAAATATCTCCACTGAGTTTAAGAAAAGCAGTAGCTTAATAAATTAAGTACTTCCTGGTATGGTTACTGTACTGGTAACTCCCCAAATGAATCTGGATTGTGGTGAGTTAACAGAGAAAAAAGCTCATTTAGGACCTGACACGACAGGGGGTAGACAGCTGTATATCAGGGAGTAAACCTTCTGAGAATAAAAACAGCTGGAGCTTGTTAAGGTAATTACACAGGGGAAAGGATAATGTACTGGGAACTCCTCAGAAGAATCTGATTTGTGGTGAGGATAGAGAGATAAAAGCTCATTTAGGAACGACATGGACATGCTGCCTAGGTAGCTGTATATCAGTAAATATCTCCACTGAGATTAAGAAAAGCAGTAGCTTAAATTAAGTAATTACCTGGAATGGTTACTGTACTGGTAACTCCCCAAAAGAATCTGGATTGTGGTGAGGGAACAGAGAAAAAAGCTCATTTAGGACCTGCACTTACGAAGGGGGTAGGCAGCTGTAAATCAGGGAGTAAACCTTCTGAGAATAAAAACAGCTAGAGCTTGTGAATGTAATTACACAGGGGAAAGGATAATGTACTGGGAACTACACAGAAGAATCTGATTTGTCGTGAGGGGAGATAGATAAAAGCTCATTTAGGAACGACATGAACATGCTGCGTAGGTAGCTGTTTATCAGTAAATATCTCCACTGAGAAAAAGAAAAGCAGTAGCTTAATAAATTAAGTACTTCCTGGTATGGTTACTTTACTGGTAACTCCCCAAAAGAATCTCGATTTTGGTGAGGGAACAGAGAAAAAAGCTCATTTAGGACCTGCACATACGAAGCGGGTAGGCAGCTGTATATCAGGGAGTAAACCTTCTGAAATAAAAACAGCTGGAGCTTGTTAAGGTAATTACAAAGGGGAATGGATAATGTACTGGGAACTCCTCAGAAGAATCTGATTTGTGGTGAGGGGAGAGAGATAAAAGCTCATTTAGGAACGACATGAACATGCTGCGTAGGTAGCTGTTTATCAGTAAATATCTCCACTAGATTAAGAAAAGCAGTAGCTTAATAAATTAAGTAATTCCTGGTATGGATACTGTACTGGTAACTCCCCAAAAGAATCTGGATTGTGGTGAGGGAACAGAGAAAAAAGCTCATTTAGGACCTGCACTTACGAAGGGTAGGCAGCTGTATATCAGGAAGTAAACCTTCTGAGAATAAAAACAGCTGGAGCTTGTTAAGGTAATTACACATGGGAAAGGATAATGTACTGGGATCTCCTCAGAAGAATCTGATTTGTGGTGAGGGGAGAGAGATAAAAGCTCATTTACGAACGACATGAACAGTCTGCGTAGGTAGCTGTTTATCAGTAAATATCTCCACTGATATTAAGAAAAGCAGTAGCTTAATAAATTAAGTAGTTCCTGGTATGGTTACTGTACTGGTAACTCCCCAAAAGAATCTGCATTGTGGTGAGGGAACAGAGAAAAAAGCTCATTTAGGACCTGCACTTACGAAGTGGGTAGGCAGCTGTATATCAGGGAGTAAACCTTCTGAGCATAAAAACAGCTGGAGCTTGTTAAGGTAATTATACAGGTGAAAGGATAATGTACTGGGAACTCAGCAGAAGAATCTGATTTGTGTTGAGGGGAGAGAGATAAAAGCTCATTTAGGAACGACATGAACATGCTGCGTAGGTAGCTGTTTATCAGTAAATATCTCCACTGAGATTAAGAAAAGCAGTAGCTTAACAAAGTAAGTACTTCCTGGTATGGTTACTGTACTGGTAACTCCCCAAGAGAACCTGGATTGTAGTGAGGGAACAGAGAAAAAAGCTCATTTAGGAACGACATGAACATGCTGCGTAGGTAGCTGGTTATCAGTAAATATCTCCACTGAGATTAAGAAAAGCAGTAGCTTAATAAATTAAGTACTTCCTGGTATGGTTACTGTACTGGTTCTCCCAAAAGAACCTGGATTGTAGTGAGGGAACAGAGAAAAAAGCTCATTTAGGAACGACATGAACATGCTGCGTAGGTAGCTGTTTATCAGTAAATATCTCCACTGAGATTAAGAAAAGCAGTAGCTTAATAAATTAAGTACTTCCTGGTATGGTTACTGTACTGGTAACTCCCCAAAAGAATCTGGAGTGTGGTGAGGGAACAGATAAAAAAGCTCATTTAAGACCTGCACTTACGAAGGGGGTAGGCAGTTGTACATCAGGGAGTAAACCTTCTGAGAATAAAAACAGCTGGAGCTTGTTAAGGTAATTACACAGGGGAAAGGATAATGTACTGGGAACTCCTCAGAAGAATCTGATTTTGTGTTGAGGGGAGAGCGATAAAATCTCATTTAGGAACGACATGAACATGCTGCGTAGGTAGCTGTTTATCAGTAAATATCTCCACTGAGATTAAGAAAAGCAGTAGCTTAATAAATTAAGTACTTCCTGGTATGGTTACTGTACTGGTAACTCCCCAAAAGAATCTGGATTTTGGTGAGGGAACAGAGAAAAAAGCTCATTTAGGACCTGCACTTACGAATGGGTAGTCAGCTGTATGTCAGGGAGTAAACCTTCTGAGAATAAAAAACAGCTGGAGCTTGTTAACGTAATTACACAGGGGAAAGGATAATGTACTGGGAACTCCTCAGAAGAATCTGATTTTTGATGAGGGAGAGCGATAAAAGCTCATTTAGGAACGACATGAACATGCTGCGTAGGTAGCTGTTTATCAGTAAATATCTCCACTGAGATTAAGAAAAGCAGTAGCTTAATAAATTAAGTACTTCCTGGTATGGTTACTGTACTGGTAACTCCCCAAAAGAATCTGGATTTTGGTGAGGGAACAGAGAAAAAAGCTCATTTAGGACCTGCACTTACGAAGGGGGTAGTCAGCTGTATATCAGGGAGTAAACCTTCTGAGAATAAAAACAGCTGGAGCTTGTTAAGGTAATTACACAGGGGAAAGGATAATGTACTGGGAACTCCTCAGAAGAATCTGATTTGTGGTGAGGGGAGAGAGATAAAAGCTCATTTAGGAACGACATGAACATGCTGCGTAGGTAGCTGTTTATCAGTAAATATCTCCACTGAGATTAAGAAAAGCAGTAGCTTAATAAATTAAGTAATTCCTGGTATGGATACTGTACTGGTAACTCCCCAAAAGAATCTGGATTGTGGTGAGGGTACAGAGAAAAAAGCTCATTTAGGACCTGCACTTACGAAGGGTTAGGCAGCTGTATATCAGGGAGTAAACCTTCTGAGAATAAAAACAGCTGGAGCTTGTTAAGGTAATTACACATGGGAAAGGATAATGTACTGGGATCTCCTCAGAAGAATCTGATTTGTGGTGAGGGGAGGGAGATAAAAGCTCATTTAGGAACGACATGAACATGCTGCGTAGGTAGCTGTTTATCAGTAAATATCTCCACTGAGATTAAGAAAAGCAGTAGCTTAATAAATTAAGTACTTCCTGGTATGGTTACTGTACTGGTAACTCCCCAAAAGAATCTGGATTTTGGTGAGGGAACAGAGAAAAAAGCTCATTTAGGACCTGCACTTACGAAGGGGGTAGTCAGCTGTATATCAGGGAGTAAACCTTCTGAGAATAAAAACAGCTGGAGCTTGTTAAGGTAATTACACAGGGGAAAGGATAATGTACTGGGAACTCCTCAGAAGAATCTGATTTGTGGTGAGGGGAGAGAGATAAAAGCTCATTTAGGAACGACATGAACATGCTGCGTAGGTAGCTGTTTATCAGTAAATATCTCCACTGAGATTAAGAAAAGCAGTAGCTTAATAAATTAAGTAATTCCTGGTATGGATACTGTACTGGTAACTCCCCAAAAGAATCTGGATTGTGGTGAGGGAACAGAGAAAAAAGCTCATTTAGGACCTGCACTTACGAAGGGTTAGGCAGCTGTATATCAGGGAGTAAACCTTCTGAGAATAAAAACAGCTGGAGCTTGTTAAGGTAATTACACATGGAAAGGATAATGTACTGGGATCTCCTCAGAAGAATCTGATTTGTGGTGAGGGGAGGGAGATAAAAGCTCATTTACGAACGACATGAACAGTCTGCGTAGGTAGCTGTTTATCAGTAAATATCTCCACTGATATTAAGAAAAGCAGTAGCTTAATAAATTAAGTAGTTCCTGGTATGGTTACTGTACTGGTAACTCCCCAAAAGAATCTGCATTGTGGTGAGGGAACAGAGAAAAAAGCTCATTTAGGACCTGCACTTACGAAGGGGGTAGGCAGCTGTATATCAGGGAGTAAACCTTCTGAGCATAAAAACAGCTGGAGCTTGTTAAGGTAATTATACAGGTGAAAGGATAATGTACTGGGAACTCAGCAGAAGAATCTGATTTGTGGTGAGGGGAGAGAGATAAAAGCTCATTTAGGAACGACATGAACATGCTGCGTAGGTAGCTGTTTATCAGTAAATATCTCCACTGAGATTAAGAAAAGCAGTAGCTTAACAAAGTAAGTACTTCCTGGTATGGTTACTGTACTGGTAACTCCCCAAGAGAACCTGGATTGTAGTGAGGGAACAGAGAAAAAAGCTCATTTAGGAACGACATGAACATGCTGCGTAGGTAGCTGGTTATCAGTAAATATCTCCACTGAGGTTAAGAAAAGCAGTAGCTTAATAAATTAAGTACTTCCTGGTATGGTTACTGTACTGGTAACTCCCAAAAGAACCTGGATTGTAGTGAGGGAACAGAGAAAAAGCTCATTTAGGAACGACATGAACATGCTGCGTAGGTAGCTGTTTATCAGTAAATATCTCCACTGAGATTAAGAAAAGCAGTAGCTTAATAAATTAAGTACTTCCTGGTATGGTTACTGTACTGGTAACTCCCCAAAAGAATCTGGAGTGTGGTGAGGGAACAGATAAAAAAGCTCATTTAAGACCTGCACTTACGAAGGGGGTAGGCAGTTGTATATCAGGGAGTAAACCTTCTGAGAATAAAAACAGCTGGAGCTTGTTAAGGTAATTACACAGGGGAAAGGATAATGTACTGGGAACTCCTCAGAAGAATCTGATTTTTGATGAGGGGAGAGCGATAAAAGCTCATTTAGGAACGACATGAACATGCTGCGTAGGTAGCTGTTTATCAGTAAATATCTCCACTGAGATTAAGAAAAGCAGTAGCTTAATAAATTAAGTACTTCCTGGAATGGTTACTGTACTGGTAACTCCCCAAAAGAATCTGGATTGTGGTGAGGGAACAGAGAAAAAAGCTCATTTAGGACCGGCACTTACGGAGGGCGTAGGCAGCTGTATATCAGGGAGTAAACCTTCTGAGAATAAAACAGTTGGAGCTTGTTAAGGTAATTACACAGGGGAAAGGTTAATGTACTGGGAACTCCTCAGAAGAATCTGATTTGTGGTGAGGGGAGAGAGATAAAAGCTCATTTAGGAACGACATGAACGTGCTGCGTAGGTAGCTCTTTATCAGTAAATATCTCCACTGAGATTAAGAAAAGCAGTAGCTTAATAAATTAAGTACTTCCTGGTATGGTTACTGTACTGGTAACTTCCCAAAAGAACCTGGATTGTGGTGAGGGAACAGAGAAAAAAGCTCATTTAGGACCTGCAATTACGAAGCGGGTAGGCAGCTGTATATCAGGGAGTAAACATTCTGAGAATAAAAACAGCTGGAGCTTGTTAATTTAATTACACAGGGGAAAGGATAATGTACTGGGAACTCCACAGAAGAATCTGATTTGTGGTGAGGGGAGAGAGATAAAAGCTCATTTAGGAACGACATGAACATGCTGCATACGTAGCTGTTTATCAGTAAATATCTCCACTGAGATTAAGAAAAGCAGTAGCGTAATAAATTAAGTACTTCCTGGTATGGTTACTGTACTGGTAACTCCACAAAAGAACCTGGATTGTGGCGAGGGAACAGAGAAAAAAGCTCATTTAGGAACGACATGAACATGCTGCGTAGGTAGCTGTTTATCAGTAAATATCTCCACTGAGATTAAGAAAAGCAGTAGCTTAATAAATTAAGTACTTCCTGGTATGGTTACTGTACTGGTAACTCCCCAAAAGAATCTGGATTGTGGTGAGGGAACAGAGAAAAAAGCTCATTTAGGACCTACACTTACGAAGGGGGTAGGCAGTTGTATATCAGGGAGTAAACCATCTGAAAATAAAAACAGCTGGAGCTTCTTTAGGTAATTACACAGGGGAAAGGATAATGTACTGGGAATTCCTCAGAAGAATCTGATTTTTGATGAGGGGAGAGAGATAAAAGCTCATTTAGGAACGACATGTACATGCTGCATACGTAGCTGTTTATTAGTAAATATCTCCACTGAGATTAAGAAAAGCAGTAGCTTAATTGAAAGTCCCCCCCCCCCAGCAAGCTCATGACGAGTCATCTTGCAATAAGCTGACATTTCTGACCACCCTCAAGGCTAGGCATAGCAGATAGTCACTCTCAGGGCTAGACAGATAACCACCCTCAAGGCTAGGCAGAGTCACCCAGGATTACTGGAAAAACCGCAAATTCTCTTTAAGGAAAGGACCAATTAGAACCCTGTAACTACGCCTCTTGCTTCTGTAAACCGCTTCTGCAAACCCCTTAAAAACCCCCCATAAATCGAGCCTGGGCGCGCCATCTCCCTGCGAGGACTTGGACTCCCGGGTACCCGCAACCCTCAATAAACCTTTTGCTGTTGCATCCATCGCGTGCCTCGCTGATCCTTGGAAAGGGGTCTCCCTAGAAAAGACCACCCAAACTCGGGGGTCTTTCATCTGGGGGCTCGTCCGGGATAGGAGACCCCCACCCAGGGACCACCGACTCACCGACGGGAGGTAAGCTGGCCAGCGATCGCGTTTGTCTGTAGATTTCTGTGTCTTTGTTTCTGTGTTCTGCGCTTGCGTCCGTACTAGTTAGCTGACTAGCTCTGTATCTGGCGGCTCTGTGGAGGAGCTGACGAGCTCGTACTCCCGACCGCAGCCCTGGGAGACGTCCCAGTGGTGTCTGGGGCCAAGCTGGCCCATCTGTCATCCGTAGCCTGGAAAAGAGTCAGCCCATTCGGGGCTGCCCCGATAACCGAGGTTTACGTGATTTGTCAGGGAGACGAGAGATCCGGACTCTCACAGTTACAGTCTCCATCAGAAGTTTTGTTTTCGGTTTTCCGCCGAAGCCGCGCCGCGAAAGTCTGTCTTGGTCTTGTCTCCCTGCTGTTCGTTTTGTCTGTCCTAGGACTCTGTGTATTTGAAATCATGGGTCAAACTGTCACTACTCCCTTAAGCTTAACTTTACAGCACTGGTCGGAGGTCCGGAAGATCGCTGGTAAACAGAAGACTTCCAGGGATGACTCCTTCTCTTTCTCTTTATGTCCCCAGCAGAATTTTCCTCCCTACCTTTTCTTAGCAGTGTTGCTTCTCCAGATTTGTCAAACTGCTTTTACTCTCACCACTTTTGTATGTGTGTCTGGTTTATATAAAATGCTCTGAAATGATGTTGTTAATTGGACTTTGATGTAAAAGAGAAAGTGAAATCGAAAGCGGAAGGGCCTAGGACGAGAGTGAGTACTGAGGAGACTAGGTCTGGTGGTAAATTAGAAAAGAAAGTAATAGTAAATCCAATTACATACTAGAAAAGATTATGTTGTAGAAAAAAAAATTGTCTGGTCTGGACTGTTCTTCCCTGTTTTTGTATCTCCTGACTGTGACGGACGTAATAGGACATATTCCCTCTACCCCCTTGGATTTATGTTTAGCTCATTTGAAAGATGTACGGGCGACAGCTCACAATCAGAGTGTGAGTGTCCGCAAAAAGAACTCTGGGTGACCCCCACCCAGCCTTCTTCAGCAGAAAATTACTTGGTGTGCTAAAATGTTTTGCTAAAATTATCAAGCCCTGGAAAATGAGGCTGGAGAATGCTAAAATCATTTGTTAAAAGCCTTGTCTTAAAATTTGGGAGTTACAGGAGTAAGATTGGCAAGAATACCTCCTGCCACTGGAAAATGTACGGCCGATGTTAATTTTGCGCGCTTTAAGATCTTTTAAATGTGTATGTGTGTGTGTGTGTGTACATGTGTGAGTGTGAACATGTACAAGACTGTTAGCATGATGTAAAATTAAGTGAGTTTAAGTTTAAATTCAAATGGTCATTAAGTTTGGGCATTACCAAATGCTTTAAAGGATTATTGCATTGTTTTAAAGAAAAACTATAGTTCTTTAATTTAAAAATCAGGGTTAGTGTCAGAAATTTGGATGTAAAGGTTTATCACTGTTAAAAAAAACTGCTTGGGTTTCTCAGTCAGAGACCAATAGGAAAGGACAGGAAAAACCTAGGATGGGCCTGTATGCCTATCCACAGGAGTGAGTGGTGATCTGGCAAAGGTGCAGCTTAGCCAGCCCACGTGGTGGCACAGGCCCTGGAGGGAATCCACGTGGTGGGACAGCCAAAAGGGGGTGTCCTTTCATGGTGGAAGAGGACAAGCCGGCACCAAGACAGTTCATCAAGCTCTGAGGAGTAGGATGAAAATAGGCTGTTTGGCAGGACAGGCCATGGAGGTCTCTCCTTTGACTCTTTTGTTTTCAGGTGAACTTTGGAAACCTGGTGGTAAAAATGAATGATTTGGCTGGAATTTTTAAAACTACCCCTTGAAGTACTAAGAATTAAAAAAGTTTTTTAAATGGTTAAAAAGTATATTTATCTGATATAATTTGATTCCTGTGCTATTTTTGTAATTCGGATGTATTGAAAAAGCAAAGATGCTGAGACTGGATTTCATGTGTTTGTAATTTTGGTGACTGTTTTAACTTTTGTTACAATTGTTTTGGATATCAGTTTAATGATTCAGGTACTGAATTTTATGTGATGTAATAGTAAGACTCGTAACTATCCTAAGTTACACATAATGAGGCAAGTATAAAAGTAAACTCTCATTAACTGTATGTAGGAAGAAATGGCAAAATGGGCTATCTCACTACTTTATTGGAAAGCTAAATGGATAAGTATTTCTAATTTTGTAATTGTAATTCTTGCATTAAGAAAAAATTGTCATTTTAGTCCAAAGGTCTTCATGCCATGTGGTAACTGGGACTAAAAAAAAAAAAAGAAAAGGAAAAAGGCCCTTTTAAAACGGGCAGCCCAAAGGCAAAGGGCAGTACTGGTTTCAGAATGCCTCTAAGCTTCAGAGTTTTTCCAACGCAGATAAGCGCTAAAGTGTTAGTGTTAAACAGAGGTTAGTAAAAGACCTTGCAAATCAAGAATGCATTTCTAGATAAGAAATCTGGAAGTAAAATTGTCCTAAATGATTATTGCAAAGTGAGAAAAGGAGAATTATGGCTACCAAAATGTTTAATTGCCATTCCAGTTTCTCTGTAGTTTTTTTGTAACCATTTCCAGCAGGCCCACAGAGAAGGACAGATGATCCCTACAAGTTTGTCAAGATCTAACACTGGCCCTTAATAAGCTCCAGGTAAGAGTATGCTTAAAAACTATTTCTGTGTGGACCACCTTGTTGCTACTAATTGGAGTAAAGTGGCCTCTTGTAAGACTCATTGATCTGAAATCTGCTGTTCGAAGCCAGTCCGGGCAGAAAAAGGTCCCTGTGGGAGTCTTCTTGTCCAGCTGACCAGCAGAAGTGCTGGGAATAGTCATGAGTTGCTTTGAGGCTCAAAGTGGTAGGGTGCTAGACTTGAGCTGGAGAGCTGAGGGACAGCACTCAGGCCCTGAGTCCAAGTCCAGTGATGGACCAAGAGAAATGACAAAGGTGCATTTATACCAGCATGGAAAAGTTACTCCTGGGACAGAGTGATTGTGCATCCAGAGGCAGTAAGCCACTGCTTGGATGGCAGAGAGGATGTCAGATCCTAGAGTCACTGCTGTTTGGCCTTTCAAAAGTTAATCAGAGCCGGGAGGTCCTAGAAGAATAGTTCGTAAGCATGCCTTTTATTGCCCATGTCTATCTACTTTGTAACTGGACAGGAACTTACCAGTCATCTGTGGTGGTGGGTAGTAAAGCTAAGATTGTCAAATGGGGAAATAGTTTAAAATCCCAACCCCCTGCATCTGCTCAAAGCCCTAACTGGCAGTAAAAATTCTGAGTTGGCATATCTGTTCAGGAAAGGAAACTTGTGGACCTGAGATTATGTCTTTATCGAGACCTACCTGAGGCCTACAAAGGTAATTTAGGCATTGTTAGGTTATCAGAGATCCATTTCCCCAGCCAGTCAGGAAAATTCTTTTGCAAACTAAAATGTTAAAAGGCTATACTGATGTAGCCCCGAAAAGTCTGTATAGTTAAGTTAAATGTTGAATGTAATTTTCAGTTTGGAGTAAAGCTCCTACTGGACATCTGACCCTGCAGCCCCTTGGTAAAGTAGACTAAGGTCCCTGGCTAGGTAAGGTCAACGCCCCTGAGTCAGCCTGAAGAAGTTACAGAAGATGGATGATCTTCGCCCATCAGCCCCCCTTTTAGGACCAAGGGACCAGAATTGTTTTTGGGAAGATGAGACAGGATAAATTAGGGGCATGGAAAACAGAGTTAACAGTGTACAGAAACTGCACTTGTGAGAAATGGTTACAGGACAAACCTTCTATGTTGGTTAAAAAAACAAAAACAAAACAAAAAAAAACCCTAGCCTTATTGGAAATATCTGATTTAAACTTATTGCCCTGGCAAAATGATCCAAGGTCCATTAATTGCTAAAGCCGTCTTGACATTCAGTGATGTGCCAGCCTACAAAATCTAGTGTGCTTAAGAAGGAATCAGGAAAATACAAGGAAATTTGATTAAAGTTATGCCTCAGGTTAACTTAGGTTAAGCTTCTCTAACCAGTCTATGGAGAAAGTTGCAGGTAACCCAGAAGGTGTGACATTCTACTGGAACCACTGGAAGCCACTGCTGCCTGATACCACCATGACCCCTGCCCATTGCATTTGAGTGAGGATCAAGGAGAGTCTAACAGTCATCTGGAAGAATCTACATTTTCACCCTGTGTAGT
>NW_025961022.1:0-35212 GCF_023159225.1 Perognathus longimembris pacificus
TGGGGAGTTCCAGTACAGTAACCATACCAGGAAGTACTTAATTTATTAAGCTACTGCTTTTTCTTAATCTCAGTGGAGATATTTACTGATAAACAGCTACCTACGCAGCATGTTCATGTCGTTCCTAAATGAGCTTTTATCTCTCTCCCCTCACCACAAATCAGATTCTTCTGAGGAGTTCCCAGTACATTATCCTTTCCCCTGTGTAATTACCTTAACATGCTCCAGCTCTTTTTATTCTCAAAAGGTATACTCCCTGATATACTGCTGCCTACCCCCTTCGTAAGTGCAGGTCCTAAATGAGCTTTTTTCTCTGTTCCCTCACCACAATCCAGATTCATTTGGTGAGTTACCAGTACAGTAACCATACCAGGAAGTACTTAATTTATTAAGCTACTGCTTTTCTTAATCTCAGTGGAGATATTTACTTATAAACAGCTACCTACGCAGCATGTTCATATCGTTCTTAAATGAGCTTTTATCTCTCTCCCCTCACCACAAATCAGATTCTTCTGAGGAGTTCCCAGTACATTATCCTTCCCCTGTGTAATTACCTTAACAAGCTCCAGCTGTTTTTATTCTCAGAAGGTTTACTCCCTGATATACAGCTGACTAACCCCTTCGTAAGTGCAGGTCCTAAATGAGCTTTTTTCTCTGTTCCCTCACCACAATCCAGATTCTTTTGGGGAGTTACCAGTACAGTAACCATACCAGGAAGTACTTAATTTATTAAGCTACTGCTTTTCTTAATCTCAGTGGAGATATTTACTGATAAACAGCTACCTACGCAGCATGTTCATGTCGTTCCTAAATGAGCTTTTATCTCTCTCCCCTCACCACAAATCAGATTCTTCTGAGGAGTTCCCAGTACATTATCCTTTCCCCTGTGTAATTACCTTAACAAGCTCCAGCTGTTTTTTTCTCAGAAGGTTTACACCCTGATATACAGCTGCCTACCCCCTTCGTAAGTGCAGGTCCTAAATGAGCTTTTTTTTCTGTTCCCTCACCACAATCCAGATTCATTTGGGATTTACCAGTACAGTATCCATAGCAGGAAGTACTTAATTTATTAAGCTATTGCTTTTCTTAATCTCAGTGGAGATATTTACTGATAAACAGCTACGTATGCAGCATGTTCATGTCGTTCCCAAATGAGCTTTTATCTCTCTCCCCTCACCACAAATCAGATTCTTCTGAGGAGTTCCCAGTACATTATCCTTTCCCCTGTGTAATTACCTTAACAAGCTCCAGCTGTTTTTATTCTCAGAAGGTTTACTCCCTGATATACAGCTGCCTACCCCCTTCGTAAGTGCAGGTCCTAAATGAGCTTTTTTCTCTGTTCCCTCACCACAATCCAGATTCTTTTGGGGAATTACCAGTACAGTATCTATAGCAGGAAGTACTTAATTTATTAAGCTACTGCTTTTCTTAATCTCAGTGGAGATATTTACTGAAAAACAGCTACCAACGCAGCATGTTCATGTCGTTCCTAAATGAGCTTTTATCTCTCTCCCCTCACCACAAATAAGATTCTTCTGAGGAGTTCCCAGTACATTATCCTTTCCCCTGTGTAATTACCTTAACAAGCTCCAGCTGTTTTTATTCTCAGAAGGTTTACTCCCTGATATACTGCTGCCTACCCCCTTCGTAGGTGCAGGTCCTAAATGAGCTTTATTCTCTGTTCCCTCACCACAATCCAGATTCTTTTGGGGAGTTACCAGTACAGTAACCATACCAGGAAGTACTTAATTTATTAAGCTACTGCTTTTCTTAATCTCAGTGGAGATATTTACTGATAAACAGCTACCTACGCAGCATGTTCATGTCGTTCCTAAATGAGCTTTTTTCTCTCTCCCCTCACCAAAAATCAGATTCTTCTGAGGAGTTCCCAGTACATTATCCTTTCCCCTGTGTAATTACCTTAACAAGCTCCAGCTGTTTTTCTTCTCAGTAGGTTTACTCCGTGATTTACAGCTGCCTACCCCCTTCGTAATTACAGGTCCTAAATGAGCTTTTTTCTCTGTTCCTCACCACAATCCAGATTCTTTTGGGGAGTTACCAGTACAGTAACCATACCAGGAAGTACTTAATTTATTAAGCTACTGCTTTTCTTAATCTCAGTGGAGATATTTACTGATAAACAGCTACGTATGCAGCATGTTCATGTCGTTCCTAAATGAGCTTTTATCTCTCTCCCCTCACCACAAATCAGATTCTTCTGAGGAGTTCCCAGTACATTATCCTTTCCCCTGTGTAATTACCTTAACAAGCTACAGCTGTTTTTATTCTCAGAAGTTTTACTCCCTGATATACAGCTGCCTACCCCCTTCGTAAGTGCAGGTCCTAAATGAGATTTTTTCTCTGTTCCTCACCCACAATCCAGATTCTTTTGGGGAGTTACCAGTACAGAAACCATACCAGGAAGTACTTAATTTATTAAGCTACTGCTTTTCTTAATCTCAGTGGAGATATTTAAGATAAACAGCTACGTATGCAGCATGTTCATATCGTTCCTAAATGAGCTTTTATCTCTCTCCCCTCACCACAAATCAGATTCTTCTGAGGAGTTCCCAGTACATTAAAATTTCCCCTGTGTAATTACCTTAACAAGCTCCAGCTGTTTTTATTCTCAGAAGGTTTACTCCCTGATATACTGCTGCCTACCCCCTTCATAAGTGCAGGTCCTAAATGAGCTTTATTCTCTGTTCCCTCACCACAATCCAGATTCTTTTGGGGAGTTACCTGTACAGTAACCATACCAGGAAGTACTTAATTTATTAAGCTACTGCTTTTCTTAATCTCAGTGGAGATATTTACTGATAAACAGCTACCTACGCAGCATGTTCATGTCGTTCCTAAATGAGCTTTTATCTCTCTCCCCTCACCACAAATCAGATTCTTCTGAGGAGTTCCCAGTGCACTATCCTTTCCCCTGTGTAATTCCATTAACAAGCTCCAGCTTTTTTTATTCTCAGAAGGTTTACTCCCTGATATACAGCTGCCTACCCCCTTCGTAATTGCAGGTCCTAAATGAGCTTTTTTCTCTGTTCCCTCACCACAATCCAGATTCTTTTGGGGAGTTACCAGTACAGTAACCATACCAGGAAGTACTTAATTTATTAAGCTACTGCTTTTCTTAATCTCAGTGGAGATATTTACTGATAAACAGCTACGTATGCAGCATGTTCATGTCGTTCATAAAGGAGCTTTTATCTCTCTCCCCTCACCACAAATCAGATTCTTCTGAGGAGTTCCCAGTACAATATCCTTTCCCCTGTGTAATTACCTTAACAAGCTCCAGCTGTTTTTATTCTCAGAAGGTTTACTCCCTGATATACTGCTGCCTACCCCCTTCGTAAGTTCAGGTCCTAAATGAGATTTATTCTCTGTTCCCTCACCACAATCCAGATTCTTTTGGGGAGTTACCAATACAGTAACCATACCAGGAAGTACTTAATTCATTAAGCTACTGCTTTTCTTAATCTCAGTGGAGATATTTACTGATAAACAGCTACCTACGCAGCATGTTCATGTCGTTCCTAAATGAGCTTTTATCTCTCTCCCCTCACCACAAATCAGATTTTTCTGAGGAGTTCCCAGTACATTATCCTTTCCCTGTGAAATTACCTTAACAAGCTCCAGCTTTTTTTATTCTCAGAAGGTTTACTCCCTGATATACAGCTGCCTACCGCCTTCGTAAGTGCAGGACCTAAATGAGCTTTTTTCTCTGTTCCCTCACCACAATCCAGATTCTTTTGGGGAGTTACCAGTACAGTAACCAGACCAGTAAGTACTTAATTTATTAAGCTACTGCTTTTCCTAATCTCAGTGGAGATATTTACTGATAAACAGCTACCTACGCAGCATGTTCATGTCGTTCTTAAATGAGCTTTTATCTCTCTCCCCTCACCACAAATCAGATTCTTCTGAAGAGTTCCCAGTACATTATCCTTTCCCCTGTGTAATTACCTTAACAAGCTCCAGCTGTTTTTATTCTCAGAAGGTTTACTCCCTGATATACAGCTGCCTACCCCCTTCGTATGTGCAGGTCTTAAATGAGCTTTTTTCTCTGTTCCCTCACCACAATCCAGATTCTTTTGGGAGTAACCAGTACAGTAATCATACCAGGAAGTACTTAATTTATTAAGCTACTGATTTTCTTATTCTCAGTGGAGATATTTACTGATAAACAGCTACCTACGCAGCATGTTCATGTCGTTCCTAAATGAGCTTTTATCTCTCTCCCCTCACCACAATTCAGATTCTTCTAAGGAGTTCCCAGTACATTATCCTTTCCCCTGTGTAATTACCTTAACAAGCTCCAGCTGTTTTTATTCTCAGAAGGTTTACTCCCTGATATACAGTTGCCTACCCCCTTCGTAAGTGCAGGTCCTAAATGAGCTTTTTTCTCTGTTCCCTCACCAAAATCCAGATTCTTTTGGGGAGTCACCAGTACAGTAACCATACCAGGAAGTACTTAATTTATTAAGCTACTGCTTTTCTTAATCTCAGTGGAGATATTTACTGATAAACAGCTACCTACGCAGTATGTTCATGTCGTTCCTAAATGAGTTTTTATCTCTCTCCCCTCACCACAAATCAGATTCTTAGGAGGAGTTCCCAGTACATTATCCTTTCCCCTGTGTAATTACCTTAACAAGCTCCAGCTGTTTTTATTCTCAGAAGGTTTACTCCCTGATATACTGCTGCCTACCCCCTTCGTAAGTGCAGGTCCTAAATGAGCTTTATTCTCTGTTCCCTCACCACAATCCAGATTCTTTTGGGGAGTTACCAGTACAGCAACAATACCAGGAAGTACTTAATTTATTAAGCTACTGCTTTTCTTAATCTCAGTGGAGATATTTACTGATAAACAGCTACCTACGCAGCATATTCCTGTCGTTCCTAAAGGAGCTTTTATCTCTCTCCACTCACCACAAATCAGATTCTTCTGAGGAGTTCCCAGTACATTATCCTTTCCCCTGTGTAATTACCTTAACGAGCTCCAGCTGTTTTTATTCTCAGAAGGTTTACTCACTGATATACAGCTGACTACCCCCTTCGAAAGTGCAGGTCCTAAATGAGCTTTTTTCTCTGTTCCCTCACCACAATCCAGATTCTTTTGGAGAGTTACCAGTACAGTAACGATACCAGGAAGTACTTAATTTATTAAGCTACTGCTTTTCTTAATCTCAGTGGAGATATTTACTGATAAACAGCTACCTACGCAGCATGTTCATGTCGTTCCTAAATGAGCTTTTATCTCTCTCCCCTCACCACAAATCAGATTCTTCTGAGGAGTTCCCAGTACATTATCCTTTCCCCTGTGTAATTACCTTAACAAGCTCCAGCTGTTTTTATTCTCAGAAGGTTTACTCCCTGATATACAGCTGCCTACCCCCTTCGTAAGTGCAGGTCCTAAATGAGCTTTTTTCTCTGTTCCCTCACCACAATCCAGATTCTTTTGGGGAGTTACCAGTACAGAAACCATACCAGGATATACTTAATTTATTAAGCTACTGCTTTTCTTAATCTCAGTGGAGATATTTAAGATAAACAGCTACCTACGCAGCATGTTCATGTCGTTCTTAAATGAGCTTTTATCTGTCTCCCCTCACCACATATAAGATTCTTCTGAGGAGTTCCCAGTACATTATCCTTTCCCCTGTGTAATTACCTTAACAAGCTCCAGCTGTTTTTATTCTCAGAAGGTTTACTCCCTGATATACTGCTGCCTACCCCCGTCGTAGGTGCAGGTCCTAAATGAGCTTTATTCTCTGTTCCCTCACCACAATCCAGATTCTTTTGTTGAGTTACCAGTACAGTAACCATACCAGGAAGTACTTAATTTATTAAGCTACTGCTTTTCTTAATCTCAGTGGAGATATTTACTGATAAACAGCTACCTACGCAGCATGTTCATGTCGTTCCTAAATGAGCTTTTACCTCTCTCCCCTCACCAAAAATCAGATTCTTCTGAGGAGTTCCCAGTACATTATCCTTTCCCCTGTGTAATTACCTTAACAAGCTCCAGCTGTTTTTATTCTCAGTAGGTTTACTCCGTGATTTACAGCTGCCTACCCCCTTCGTAATTGCAGGTCCTAAATGAGCTTTTTTCTCTGTTCCCTCACCACAATCCAGATTCTTTTGGGGAGTTACCAGTACAGTAACCATACCAGGAAGTACTTAATTTATTAAGCTACTGCTTTTCTTAATCTCAGTGGAGATATTTACTGATAAACAGCTACCTACGCAGCATGATCATGTCGTTCCTAAATGAGCTTTTATCTCTCTCCCCTCACCACAAATCAGATTCTTCTGAGGAGTTCCCAGTACATTATCCTTTCCCCTGTGTAATTACCTTAACAAGCTACAGCTGTTTTTATTCTCAGAAGGTTTACTCCCTGATATACAGCTGCCTACCCCCTTCGTAAGTGTAGGTCCTAAATGAGCTTTCTTCTCTGTTCCCTCACCACAATCCAGATTCTTTTGGGGAGTTACCAGTACAGAAACCATACCAGGAAGTACTTAATTTATTAAGCTACTGCTTTTCTTAATCTCAGTGGAGATATTTAAGATAAACAGCTACGTATGCAGCATGTTCATGTCGTTCCTAAATGAGCTTTTATCTCTCTCCCCTCACCACAAATCAGATTCTTCTGAGGAGTTCCCAGTACATTAAAATTTCCCCTGTGTAATTACCTTAACAAGCTCCAGCTGTTTTTATTCTCAGAAGGTTTACTCCCTGATATACTGCTGACTACCCCCTTCATAAGTGCAGGTCCTAAATGAGCGTTATTCTCTGTTCCCTCACCACAATCCAGATTCTTTTGGGGAGTTACCAGTACAGTAACCATACCAGGAAGTACTTAATTTATTAAGCTACTGCTTTTCTTAATCTCAGTGGAGATATTTACTGATAAACAGCTACCTACGCAGCATGTTGATGTCGTTCCTAAATGAGCTTTTATCTCTCTCCCCTCACCACAAATCAGATTCTTCTGAGGAGTTCCCAGTACATTATCCTTTCCCCTGTGTAATTACCTTAACAAGCTCCAGCTGTTTTTATTCTCAGAAGGTTTACTCCCTGATATACAGCTGCCTAACCCTTCGTAAGTGCAGGTCCTAAATGAGCTTTTTTCTCTGTTCCCTCACCACAATCCAGATTCTTTTGGGGAGTTACCAGTACAGTAACAATACCAGGAAGTACTTAATTTATTAAGCTACTGTTTTTCTTAATCTCAGTGGAGATATTTCCTGATAAACAGCTACCTACGCAGCATGTTCATGTCGTTCCTAAATGAGCTTTTATCTCTCTCCCCTCACCACAAATCAGATTCTTCTGAGGAGTTCCCAGTACATTATCCTTACCCCTGTGTAATTACCTTAACAAGCTCCAGCTGTTTTTATTCTCAGAACGTCTATTAACTGATATACAGCTGCCTACCCCCTTCGTAAGTGCAGGTCCTAAATGAGATTTTTTCTCTGTTCCCTCACCACAATCCAGATTCTTTTGGGGAGTTACCAGTACAGTAACCATACCAGGAAGTACTTAATTTATTAAGCTACTGCTTTTCTTAATCTCAGTGGAGATATTTACTGATAAACAGCACCTACGCAGCATGTTCATGTCGTTCCTAAATGAGCTTTTATCTCTCTCGCCTCACCACAAATCACATTCTTCTGAGGACTTCCCAGTACATTATCCTTTCCACTGTGTAATTACCTTAACAAGCTCCAGCTGTTTTTATTCTCAGAAGGTTAACTCCCTGATATACAGCTGCCTACCCTATTCGTAAGTGCAGGGCGTAAATGAGCTTTTTTCTCTGTTCCCTCACCACAATCCAGATTCTTTTGGTGAGTTACCAGTACAGTAACCATACCAGGAAGTACTTAATTTATTAAGCTACTGCTTTTCTTAATCTCAGTGGAGATATTTACTGATAAACAGCTACCTACGCAGCATGTTCATGTCTTTCCTAAATGAGCTTTTATCTCTCTCCCCTCACCACAAATCAGATTCTTCTGAAGAGTTCCCAGTACATTATCCTTTCCCCTGTGTAATTACCTTAACAAGCTCCAGCTGTTTTTATTCACAGAAGGTTTACTCTCTCATATAGAGCTGCCTACACCCTTCGTAAGTGCAGGTCCTAAATGAGCTTTTTCTCTGTTCCCACACCACAATCCAGATTCTTTTGAGGAGTTACCGGTACAGTATCCATACAGGGAGTACTTAATTTATTAAGCTACTTCTTTTCTTAATCTCAGAGGAGATATTTACTGATAAACAGCTACGTATGCAGCATGTTCATTTCGATCATAAATGAGCTTTTACTCTCTCCCCTCACCATAAATCAGATTCTTCTGAGGAGTTCCCAGTACATTATCCTTTCCCCTGTGTAATTACCTTAACAAGCTCCAGCTGTTTTTATTCTCAGAAGGTTTATTCGCTGATATACAGCTGCCTACCCCCTTCGTAAGTGCAGGTCCTAAATGAGCTTTTTTCTCTGTTCCCTCACCACAATCCAGATTCTTTTGGGGAGTTACCAGTACAGTAACCATACCAGGAAGTACTTAATTTATTAAGCTACTGCTTTTCTTAATCTCAGTGGAGATATTTACTGATAAACAGCTACCTACGCAGCATGTTCATGTCGTTCCTAAATGAGCTTTTATCTCTCTCCCCTCACCACAAATCAGATTCTTCTGAGGAGTTCCCAGTACATTATCCTTTCCCTTGTGTAATTACCTTAACAAGCTCCAGCTGCTTTTATTCTCAGAAGGTTTATTCCCTGATATACAGCTTCCTACCCCCTTCGTAAGTGCAGGACTTAAATGAGCTTTTTTCTCTGTTCCCTCACCACAATCCAGATTCTTTTGGGGAGTTACCAGTACAGTAACCATACCAGGAAGTACTTAATTTATTAAGCTACTGCTTTTCTTAATCTCAGTGGAGATATTTACTGATAAACAGCTACCTACGCAGCATGTTCATGTCGTTCCTAAATGAGCTTTTATCTCTCTCCCCTCACCACAAATCAGATTCTCCTGAGGAGTTCCCAGTACATTATCCTTTCCCCTGTGTAATTACCTTAACAAGCTCCAGCTGTTTTTATTCTCAGAAGGTTTACTCCCTGATATACAGCTGCCTACCCCCTTCGTAAGTGCAGGTCCTAAATGAGCTTTTTTCTCTGTTCCCTCACCACAATCCAGATTGTTTTGGGGAGTTACCAGTACAGTAACCATACCAGGAAGTACATAATTTATTAAGCTACTGCTTTTCTTAATCTCAGTGGAGATATTTACTGATAAACAGCTACGTAAGCAGCATGTTCATGTCGTTCCTAAATGAGCTTTTATCTCTCTCCCCTCACCAAAAATCAGATTCTTCTGAGTAGTTCCCAGTACATTATCCTTTCCCCTGTGTAATTACCTTAACAAGCTCCAGCTGTTTTTATTCTCAGAAGCTTTACTCCCTGATATACAGCTGCCTACCCCCTTCGTAAGTGCAGGTCCTAAATGAGCTTATTTCTCTGTTCGCGCACCACAATCCAGATTCTTTTGGGGAGTTACCAGTACAGCACCAATACCAGGAAGTACCTAATTTATTAAGCTACTGCTTTTCTTAATCTCAGTGGAGATATTTACTGATAAACAGCTACCAACGCAGCATGTTCATGTCGTTCCTAAATGAGCTTTTATCTCTCTCCCCTCACCACAAATCAGATTCTTCTGAGGAGTTCCCAGTACATTATCCTTTCCCCTGTGTAATTACCTTAACAAGCTCCAGCTGTTTTTATTCTCAGAAGGTTTACTCCATGATATACAGCTGCCTATCCCCTTGGTAAGTGCAGGTCCTAAATGAGATATTTTCTCTGTTCCATCACCACAATCCAGATTCTTTTGGGGAGTTACCAGTACAGTATCCATACCAGGAAGTTCTTAATTTATTAAGCTATTGCTTTTCTTAATCTCAGTGGAGATATTTACTGATAAACAGCTACGTCTGCAGCATGTTCATGTCGTTCCTAAATGAGCTTTTATCTCTCTCCCCTCAACACAAATCAGATTCTTCTGAGGAATTCCCAGTACATTATCCTTTCCCCTGTGTAATTACCTTAAGCTCCAGCTGTTTTTATTCTCAGAAGGTTTACTCCCTGATATACAGCTGCCTACCCCCTTGGTAAGTGCAGGTCCTAATGAGCTTTTTTCTCTGTTCCCTCACCACAATCCAGATTCTTTTGGTGAGTTACCAGTACAGTAACCATACCAGGAAGTATTTAATTTATTAAGCTACTGCTTTTCTTAATCTCAGTGGAGATATTTACTGATAAACAGCTACGTATGCAGCATGTTAATGTCGTTCCTAAATGAGCTTTTATCTCTCTGCCCTCCCCACAAATCAGATTCTTCTGAGGAGTTCCGAGTACATTATCCTTTCCCCTGTGTAATTACCTTAACAAGCTCCAGCTGTTTTTATTCTCAGAAGGTTTACTCCCTGATATACAGCTGCCTACCCCCTTCGTAAGTGCAGGTCCTAAATGAGCTTTTTTCTCTATTCCCTCACCACAATCCAGATTCTTTTGGGGAGTTACCAGTACAGTAACCATACCAGGAAGTACTTAATTTATTAAGCTACAGCTTTTCTTAATCTCAGTGGAGATATTTACTGATAAACAGCTACCTACGCAGCATGTTCATGTCTTTCCTAAATGAGCTTTTATCTCTCTCCCCTCACCACAAATCAGATTCTTCTGAGGAGTTCCCAGTACATTGTCCTTTCCCCTGTGTAATTACCTTAACAAGCTCCAGCTGTTTTATTCACAGAAGGTTTACTCTCTCATATACAGCTGCCTACACCCTTCGTAAATGCAGGTCCTAAATGAGCTTTTTTCTCTGTTCCCACACCACAATCCAGATTCTTTTGAGGAGTTACCGGTGCAGTATCCATACAGGGAGTACTTAATTTATTAAGCTACTTCTTTTCTTAATCTCAGAGGAGATATTTACTGATAAACAGCTACGTATGCAGCATGTTCATTTCGATCATAAATGAGCTTTTACTCTCTCCCCTCACCACAAATCAGATTCTTCTGAGGAATTCCCAGTACATTATCCTTTCCCCTGTGTAATTACCTTAACAAGCTCCAGCTGTTTTTATTCTCAGAAGGTTTACTCCCTGATATACAGCTGCCTACCCCCTTCGTAAGTGCAGGTCCTAAATGAGCTTTTTTCTCTGTTCCCTCACCACAATCCAGATTCTTTTGGGGAGTTACCAGTACAGTAACCATACCAGGAAGTACTTAATTTATTAAGCTACTGCTTTTCTTAATCTCAGTGGAGATATTTACTGATAAACAGCTACATACGCAGCATGTTCATGTCGTTCCTAAATGAGCTTTTATCTCTCTCCCCTCACCACAAATCAGATTCTTCTGAGGAGTTCCCAGTACATTATCCTTTCCCTTGTGTAATTACCTTAACAAGCTCCAGCTGCTTTTATTCTCAGAAGGTTTATTCCCTGATATACAGCTTCCTACCCCCTTCGTAAGTGCAGGACTTAAATGAGCTTTTTTCTCTGTTCCCTCACCACAATCCAGATTCTTTTGGGGAGTTACCAGTACAGTAACCATACCAGGAAGTACTTAATTTATTAAGCTACTGCTTTTCTTAATCTCAGTGGAGATATTTACTGATAAACCGCTACCTACGCAGCATGTTCATGTCGTTCCTAAATGAGCTTTTATCTCTCTCCCCTCACCACAAATCAGATTCTTCTGAGGAGTTCCCAGTAAAATATCCTTTCCCCTGTGTAATTACCTTTATAAGTTCCAGATGTTTTTATTCTCAGAATTTTTACTCCCTGATATACAACTGCCTACCCCCTTCGTAAGTGCAGGTCTTAAATGAGCTTTTTTCTCTGTTCCCTCACCACAATCCAGATTCTTTTGGGGAGTTACCAGTACAGTAACCATACCAGGAAGTACTTAATTTATTAAGCTACTGCTTTTCTTAATATCATTGGAGATATTTACTGATAAACAGCTACCTAAGCAGCATGTTCATGTCGTTCCTAAATGAGCTTTTATCTCTCTCCCCTCACCACAAATCAGATTCTTCTGAGAAGTTCCCAGTACATGATCCTTTCCCCTTTGTAATTACCTTAACAAGCTCCAGCTGTTTTTATTTTCAGAAGGTTTATTCCCTGATATACAGCTGCCTACCCCCTTCGTAAGTGCATGTCCTAAATGAGCTTTTTTCTCTGTTCCCTCACCACAATCCAGATTCTTTTGGAGAGTTACCAGTACAGTAACCATACCAGGAAGTACTTCATTTATTAAGCTACTGCTTTTCATAATCTCAGTGGAGATATTTACTGATAAACAGCTACGTAAGCAGCATGTTCATGTGGTTCCTAAATGAGATTTTATCTCTCTCCCCTCACCACATATCAGATTCTTCTGAGGAGTTCCCAGTACATTATCCATTCCCCTGTGTAATTACCTTAAAAAGCTGCAGCTGTTTTTATTCTCAGAAGGTTTACTCCCTGATATACAGCTGCCTACCCCCTTCGTAAGTGCAGGACCTAAATGAGCTTTTTTCTCTGTTCCCTCACCACAATCCAGATTCTTTTGGAGAGTTACCAGTATAGTATCCATACCAGGAAGTTCTTAATTTATTAAGCTATTGCTTTTTTTAATCTCAGTGGAGATATTTACTGATAAACAGCCACGTATGCAGCATGTTCATGTCGTTCCTAAATGAGCTTTTATCTCTCTCCCCTCACCACAATCAGATTCTTCTGAGGAGTTCCCAGTACATTATCCTTTCCCCTGTGTAATTACCTTAACAAGCTCCAGCTGTTTTTATTCTCAGAAGGTTTACTCTCTCATATACAGCTGCATACACCCTTCGTAAGTGCAGGTCCTAAATGAGCTTTTTTCTCTGTTCCATCACCACAATCCAGATTCTTTTGGGGAGTTACCAGTACAGTATCCATACCATGAAGTTCTTAATTTATTAAGCTATTGCTTTTCTTAATCTCAGTGGAGATATTTACTGATAAACAGCTACGTATGCAGCATGTTCATGTCGTTCCTAAATGAGCTTTTATCTCTCTCCCCTCAACACAAATCAGATTCTTCTGAGGAGTTCCCAGTACATTATCCTTTCCCCTGTGTAATTACCTTAAGCTCCAGCTGTTTTTATTCTCAGAAGATTTACTCCCTGATATACAGCTGCCTACCCCCTTCGTAAGTGCAGGTCCTAATGAGCTTTTTTCTCTGTTCCCTCACCACAATCCAGATTCTTTTGGGGAGTTACCAGTACAGTAACCATACTACGAAGTACTTAATTTATTAAGCTACTGCTTTTGTTAATCTCAGTGGAGATATTTACTGATAAACCGCTACCTACGCAGCATGTTCATGTCGTTCCTAAATGAGCTTTTATCTCTCTCCCCTCACCACAAATCAGATTCTTCTGAGGAGTTCCCAGTACAATATCCTTTCCCCTGTGTAATTACCTTTATAAGCTCCAGATGTTTTTTTCTCAGAATTTTTATTCCCTGATATACAACTGCCTACCCCCTTCGTAAGTGCAGGCCCTAAATGAGTTTTTTCTCTGTTCCCTCACCACAATCCAGATTCTTTTGGGGAGTTACCGGTACAGTAACCATACCAGGAAGTACTTAATTTATTAAGCTACTGCTTTTCTTAATATCATTGGAGATATTTACTGATAAACAGCTACCTAAGCAGCATGTTCATGTCGTTCCTAAATGAGCTTTTATCTCTCTCCCCTCACCACAAATCAGATTCTTCTGAGAAGTTCCCAGTACATGATCCTTTCCCCTTTGTAATTACCTTAACAAGCTCCAGCTGTTTATATTCTCAGAAGGTTTATTCCCTGATATACAGCTGCCTACCCCCTTCGTAAGTGCAGGTCCTAAATGAGCTTTTTTCTCTGTTCCCTCACCACAATCCAGATCTTTTGAGGAGTTACCAGTACAGTATCCATACCAGAAAGTTCTTAATTTATTAAGCTATTGCTTTTCTTAATCTCAGTGGAGATATTTAGTGATAAACAGCTACGTATGCAGCATGTTCATGTCGTTCCTAAATGAGCTTTTATCTCTCTCCCCTCACCACAAATCAAATTCTTCAGAGGAGTTCCCAGTACATTATCCTTTCCTCTGCGTATATACCTTAACAAGCTCCAGCTGTTTTTATTCTCAGAAAGTTTCCTCCCTGATATACAGCTGCCTAACCCCTTCGTAAGTGCAGGTCCTAAATGAGCTTTTTTCTCTGTTCCCTCACCACAATCCAGATTCTTTTGGGGAGTTACCAGTACAGTTACCATACCAGGAAGTACTTAATTTATTAAGCTACTGTTTTTCTTAATCTCAGTGGAGATATTTACTGATAAACAGCTACCTGCGCAGCATGTTCATGTCGTTCATAAATGACCTTTTATCTCTCTCCCCTCACCAAAAATCAGATTCTTCTGAGGAGTTCCCAGTACATTATCCTTTCCCCTGTGTAATTACCTTAACAAGCTCCAGCTGTTTTTATTCTCAGAAGGTTTACTCCCTGACATACAGCTGCCTACCCCATTCCTAAGTGCAGGTCCTAAATGAGCTTTTTTCTCTGTTCCCTCACCCCAGTCCAGATTAATTTGGGGAGTTACCAGTACAGTAACCATACCAGGAAGTACTTAATTTATTAAGCTACTGCTTTTCTTAATCTCAGTGGAGATATTTACTGATAAACCGCTACCTACGCAGCATGTTCATGTCGTTCCTAAATGAGCTTTTATCTCTCTCCCCTCACCACAAATCAGATTCTTCTGAGGAGTTCCCAGTAAAATATCCTTTCCCCTGTGTAATTACCTTTATAAGTTCCAGATGTTTTTATTCTCAGAATTTTTACTCCCTGATATACAACTGCCTACCCCCTTCGTAAGTGCAGGTCTTAAATGAGCTTTTTTCTCTGTTCCCTCACCACAATCCAGATTCTTTTGGGGAGTTACCAGTACAGTAACCATACCAGGAAGTACTTAATTTATTAAGCTACTGCTTTTCTTAATATCATTGGAGATATTTACTGATAAACAGCTACCTAAGCAGCATGTTCATGTCGTTCCTAAATGAGCTTTTATCTCTCTCCCCTCACCACAAATCAGATTCTTCTGAGAAGTTCCCAGTACATGATCCTTTCCCCTTTGTAATTACCTTAACAAGCTCCAGCTGTTTTTATTTTCAGAAGGTTTATTCCCTGATATACAGCTGCCTACCCCCTTCGTAAGTGCATGTCCTAAATGAGCTTTTTTCTCTGTTCCCTCACCACAATCCAGATTCTTTTGGAGAGTTACCAGTACAGTAACCATACCAGGAAGTACTTCATTTATTAAGCTACTGCTTTTCATAATCTCAGTGGAGATATTTACTGATAAACAGCTACGTAAGCAGCATGTTCATGTGGTTCCTAAATGAGATTTTATCTCTCTCCCCTCACCACATATCAGATTCTTCTGAGGAGTTCCCAGTACATTATCCTTTCCCCTGTGTAATTACCTTAAAAAGCTGCAGCTGTTTTTATTCTCAGAAGGTTTACTCCCTGATATACAGCTGCCTACCCCCTTCGTAAGTGCAGGACCTAAATGAGCTTTTTTCTCTGTTCCCTCACCACAATCCAGATTCTTTTGGAGAGTTACCAGTATAGTATCCATACCAGGAAGTTCTTAATTTATTAAGCTATTGCTTTTTTTAATCTCAGTGGAGATATTTACTGATAAACAGCCACGTATGCAGCATGTTCATGTCGTTCCTAAATGAGCTTTTATCTCTCTCCCCTCACCACAATCAGATTCTTCTGAGGAGTTCCCAGTACATTATCCTTTCCCCTGTGTAATTACCTTAACAAGCTCCAGCTGTTTTTATTCTCAGAAGGTTTACTCTCTCATATACAGCTGCATACACCCTTCGTAAGTGCAGGTCCTAAATGAGCTTTTTTCTCTGTTCCATCACCACAATCCAGATTCTTTTGGGGAGTTACCAGTACAGTATCCATACCATGAAGTTCTTAATTTATTAAGCTATTGCTTTTCTTAATCTCAGTGGAGATATTTACTGATAAACAGCTACGTATGCAGCATGTTCATGTCGTTCCTAAATGAGCTTTTATCTCTCTCCCCTCAACACAAATCAGATTCTTCTGAGGAGTTCCCAGTACATTATCCTTTCCCCTGTGTAATTACCTTAAGCTCCAGCTGTTTTTATTCTCAGAAGATTTACTCCCTGATATACAGCTGCCTACCCCCTTCGTAAGTGCAGGTCCTAATGAGCTTTTTTCTCTGTTCCCTCACCACAATCCAGATTCTTTTGGGGAGTTACCAGTACAGTAACCATACTACGAAGTACTTAATTTATTAAGCTACTGCTTTTGTTAATCTCAGTGGAGATATTTACTGATAAACCGCTACCTACGCAGCATGTTCATGTCGTTCCTAAATGAGCTTTTATCTCTCTCCCCTCACCACAAATCAGATTCTTCTGAGGAGTTCCCAGTACAATATCCTTTCCCCTGTGTAATTACCTTTATAAGCTCCAGATGTTTTTTTCTCAGAATTTTTACTCCCTGATATACAACTGCCTACCCCCTTCGTAAGTGCAGGCCCTAAATGAGTTTTTTCTCTGTTCCCTCACCACAATCCAGATTCTTTTGGGGAGTTACCGGTACAGTAACCATACCAGGAAGTACTTAATTTATTAAGCTACTGCTTTTCTTAATATCATTGGAGATATTTACTGATAAACAGCTACCTAAGCAGCATGTTCATGTCGTTCCTAAATGAGCTTTTATCTCTCTCCCCTCACCACAAATCAGATTCTTCTGAGAAGTTCCCAGTACATGATCCTTTCCCCTTTGTAATTACCTTAACAAGCTCCAGCTGTTTATATTCTCAGAAGGTTTATTCCCTGATATACAGCTGCCTACCCCCTTCGTAAGTGCAGGTCCTAAATGAGCTTTTTTCTCTGTTCCCTCACCACAATCCAGATCTTTTGAGGAGTTACCAGTACAGTATCCATACCAGAAAGTTCTTAATTTATTAAGCTATTGCTTTTCTTAATCTCAGTGGAGATATTTAGTGATAAACAGCTACGTATGCAGCATGTTCATGTCGTTCCTAAATGAGCTTTTATCTCTCTCCCCTCACCACAAATCAAATTCTTCAGAGGAGTTCCCAGTACATTATCCTTTCCTCTGCGTATATACCTTAACAAGCTCCAGCTGTTTTTATTCTCAGAAAGTTTCCTCCCTGATATACAGCTGCCTAACCCCTTCGTAAGTGCAGGTCCTAAATGAGCTTTTTTCTCTGTTCCCTCACCACAATCCAGATTCTTTTGGGGAGTTACCAGTACAGTTACCATACCAGGAAGTACTTAATTTATTAAGCTACTGTTTTTCTTAATCTCAGTGGAGATATTTACTGATAAACAGCTACCTGCGCAGCATGTTCATGTCGTTCATAAATGACCTTTTATCTCTCTCCCCTCACCAAAAATCAGATTCTTCTGAGTAGTTCCCAGTACATTATCCTTTCCCCTGTGTAATTACCTTAACAAGCTCCAGCTGTTTTTATTCTCAGAAGGTTTACTCCCTGATATACAGCTGCCTACCCCCTTCGTAAGTGCAGGTCCTAAATGAGCTTTTTTCTCTGTTCGCTCAACACAATCCAGATTCTTTGGGGAGTTACCAGTACAGTAACAATACCAGGAAGTACTTAATTTATTAAGCTACTGCTTTTCTTAATCTCAGTGGAGATATTTACTGAAAAACAGCTACCTACGCAGCATGTTCATCTCGTTCCTAAATGAGCTTTTATTTCTCTCCCCTCACCACAAATCAGATTCTTCTGAGGAGTTCCCAGTACATTATCCTTTTCCCTGTGTAATTACCTTAACAAGCTCCAGCTGTTTTTATTCTCAGAAAGTTTACTCCCTGATATACAACGGCCTACCCCCTTCGTAAGTGCAGGTCCTAAATGAGATTTAATTCTCTGTTACCTCACCACAATCCAGATTCTTTTGGGGAGTTACCAGTACAGTAACCATACCAGGAAGGACTTAATTTATTAACCTACTTCTTTTCTTAATCTCGGTGGAAATATTTACTGATAAACAGCTACCTACGCAGCATGTTCATCTCGTTCCTAAATGAGCTTTTATTTCTCTCCCCTCACCACAAATCAGATTCTTCTGAGGAGTTCCCAGTACATTATCCTTTTCCCTGTGTAATTACCTTAACAAGCTCCAGCTGCTTTTATTCTCAGAAGGTTTACTCCCTGATATACAGCTGCCTACCCCCTTCGTAAGTGCAGGTCTTAAATGAGCTTTTTTCTCTGTTCCCTCACCACAATCCAGATTCTTTAGGGGAGTTACCAGTACAATAACCATACCAGGAAGTACTTAATTTATTAAGCTACTGCTTTTCTAAATCTCAGTGGAGATATTTACTGATAAACAGCTACCTAGGCAGCATGTTCATCTCGTTCCTAAATGAGCTTTTATCTCTCTCCCCTCACCACAAATCAGATTCTTCTGAGAAGTTCCCAGTACATGATCCTTTCCCCTTTGTAATTACCTTAACAAGCTCCAGCTGTTTTTATTCTCAGAAGGTTTATTCCCTGATATACAGCTGCCTAACCCCTTCGTAAGTGCAGGTCTTAAATGAGCTTTTTTCTCGGTTCCCTCACCACAATCCAGATTCTTTTGGATAGTTACCAGTACAGTAACCATACCAGGAAGTACTTCATTTATTAAGCTACTGCTTTTCATAATCTCAGTGGAGATATTTACTGATAAACAGCTACCTAAGCAGCATGTTCATGTCGTTCCTAATGAGATTTTATCTCTCTCCCCTCACCACATATCAGATTCTTCTGAGGAGTTCCCAGTACATTATCCTTTCCCCTGTGTAATTACCTTAACAAGCTCCAGCTGTTTTTATTCTCAGAAGGTTTACTCCCTGATATACAGCTGCCTACCCCCTTCGTAAGTGCAGGTCCTAAATGAGCTTTTTTCTCTGTTCCCACACCACAATCCAGATTCTTTTGAGGAGTTACCAGTACAGTATCCATACCAGAAAGTTCTTAATTTATTAAGCTATTGCTTTTCTTAATCTCAGTGGAGATATTTACTGATAAACAGCTACGTATGCAGCATGTTCATGTCGTTCCTAAATGAGCTTTTTTCTCTCTCCCCTCACCACAAATCAAATTCTTCTGAGGAGTTCCCAGTACATTATCCTTTCCTCTGCGTATATACCTTAACAAGCTCCAGCTGTTTTTATTCTCAGAAAGTTTCCTCCCTGATATACAGCTGCCTAACCCCTTCGTAAGTGCAGGTCCTAAATGAGCATTTTTCTCTGTTCCCTCACCACAATCCAGATTCTTTTGGGGAGTTACCAGTACAGTTACCATACCAGGAAGTACTTAATTTATTAAGCTACTGCTTTTCTTAATCTCAGTGGAGATATTTACTGATAAACAGCTACCTGCGCAGCATGTTCATGTCGTTCATAAATGACCTTTTATCTCTCTCCCCTCACCACAAATCAGATTCTTCTGAAGAGTTCCCAGTACATTATCCTTTCCCCTGTGTAATTACCTTAACAAGCTCCATCTGTTTTTATTCTCAGAATGTTTACTCCCTGATATACAGCTGCCTACCCCCTTCGTAAGTGCAGGTCCTAAATGAGCTTTTTTCTCTGTTCCCTCACCACAATCCAGATTCTTTTGGGGAGTTACCAGTACAGTAACCATACCAGGAAGTACTTAATTTATTAAGCTACTGCTTTTCTTAATCTCAGTGGAGATATTTACTGATAAACAGCTACCTACGCAGCATGTTCATGTCGTTCCTAAATGAGCTTTTATCTCTCTCCCCTCACCACAAATCAGATTCTTCTGAGGAGTTCCCAGTACATTATCCTTTCCCCAGTGTAATTACCTTAACAAGCTCCAGCTGTTTTTATTCTCAGAAGGTTTACTCCCTGATATACAGCTGCCAACCCCCTTCGCAAGTGGAGGTCTTAAATGAGCATTTTTCTCTGTTCCCTCACCACAATCCAGATTCTTTTGGGGAGTTACCAGTACAGTATCCATACCAGGAAGTACTTAATTTATTAAGCTACTTCTTTTCTTAATCTCAGTTTAGATATTTACTGATAAACAGCTACCTATGCAGCATGTTCATGTCGTTCCTAAATGAGCTTTTATCTCTCTCCCCTCACCACAAATCAGATTCTTCTGAGGAGTTCCCAGTACATTATCCTTTCCCCTGTGTAATTACCTGAACAAGTTCCAGCTGTTTTTATTCTCAGAAGGTTTACTCCCTGATGTACAGCTGCCTACCCCCTTCGTAAGTGCAGGTCCTAAATAAGCTTTTTTCTCTGTTCCCTCACCACAATCCAGATTCTTTTGGGGAGTTACCAGTACAGTAACCATAACAGGAAGTACTTAATTTATTAAGCTACTGCTTTTCTTAATCTCAATGGAGATATTTACTGATAAACAGCTACCTACGCAGCATGTTCATGTCGTTCCTAAATGAGCTTTTATCTCTCTCCCCTCACCACAAGTCAGTTTCTTCTGAGGATTTCCCAGTACACTATCCTTTCCCCTGTGTAATTACCTTAACAAGCTCCAGCTGTTTTTATTCTCAGAAGGTTTACTCCCTGATATACAGCTG
The DNA here is from genome assembly GCF_023159225.1 of Perognathus longimembris pacificus. Lineage (NCBI taxonomy): Eukaryota > Metazoa > Chordata > Mammalia > Rodentia > Heteromyidae > Perognathus > Perognathus longimembris. The sequence continues at coordinate 20,753 of NW_025961022.1, forward strand.
CCTACCCCCTTCCTAAGTGCAGGTCATAAATGAGCTTTTTTCTCTGTTCCCTCACCACAATCCATATTCTTTTGTGGAGTTACCAGTACAGTAACCATACCAGGAAGTACTTAATTTATTAAGCTACTGCTTTTCTTAATCTCAGTGGAGATATTTACTGATAAACAGCTACCTACGCAGCATGTTCATGTCGTTCCTAAATGAGCTTTTATCTCTCTCCTTCACCACAAATAAGATTCTTCTGAAGAGTTCCCAGTACATTATACTTTCCCCTCTGTAATTACCTTAACAAGCTCCAGCTGTTTTTATTCTCAGAAGGTTTTCTCCCTGATATACAGCTGTCTACCCCTTTCGTAAGTGCAGGTCCTAAATGAGCTTTTTTCTCTGTTCCCTCACCACAATCCAGATTCTTTTGTGGAGTTACCATTGCAGTAACCATACCAGGAAGTAATTAATTTATTAAGCTACTGCTTTTCTTAATCTCAGTGGAGATATTTACTGATAAACAGCTACCTACGCAGCATGTTCATGTCGTTCCTAAATGAGCTTTTATCTCTCCCCTCACCACAAATCAGATTCTTCTGAGGAGTTCCCAGTACATTATCCTGTCTGCTGTGTAATTACCTTAACAAGCTCCAGCTGTTTTTATTCTCAGAAGGTTTACTCCCTGAAATACAGCTGCCTACCCCCTTCGTAAGTGCAGGTCTTACATGAGCTTTTTTCTCTGTTCCCTCACCACAATCCAGATTCTTTTGGGGAGTTACCAGTACAGTAACGATACCAGGAAGTACTTAATTTATTAAGCTACTGCTTTTCTTAATCTCAGTGGAGATATTTACTGATAAACAGCTACCTACGCAACATGTTCATGTCGTTCCCAAATGAGCTTTTATCTCTCTCCCCTCACCACAAATCAGATTCTTCTGAGGAGTTCCCAGTACATTATCCTTTCCCCTGTGTAATTACCTTAACAAGCTCCAGCTGTTTTTATTCTCAGAAGGTTTACTCCCTGACATACAGCTGCCTACCCCCTTCCTAAGTGCAGGTCCTAAATGAGCTTTTTTCTCTGTTCCCTCACCACAATCCAGATTCTTTTGGGGAGTTACCAGTACAGTAACCATACCAGGAAGTACTTAATTTATTAAGCTACTGCTTTTCTTAATCTCAGTGGAGATATTTACTGATAAACAGCTACGGATGCAGCATGTTCATGTCGTTCCTAAATGAGCTTTTATCTCTCTGCCCTCACCACAAATCAGATCCTTCTGAGGAGGGCCCAGTACATTATCCTTTCCCCTGTGTAATTACCTTAACAAGCTCCAGCTGTTTTTATTCTCAGATGGTTTACTCCCTGATAGACAGCTGCCTACCCCCTTCGTAAGTGCAATTCCTAAATGACCTTTATTCTCTGTTCCCTCACCACACTCCAGATTCTTTTGGGGAGTTACCAGTACAGTAACCATACCAGGAAGTACTTAATTTATTAAGCTACTGCTTTTCTTAATCTCAGTGGAGATATTTACTGATAAACAGCTACCTACGCAGCATGTTCATGTCGTTCCTAAATGAGCTTTTATCTCTCTCCCCTCACCACAAATCAGATTCTTCTGAGGAGTTCCCAGTACATTATCCTTTCCCCTGTGTAATTACCATAACAAGCTCCAGCTGTTTTTATTCTCAGAAGGTTTACTCCCTGATATACAGCTGCCTACCCCATTCCTAAGTGCAGGTCCTAAATGAGCTTTTTTCTCTGTTCCCTCACCCCAGTCCAGATTAATTTGGGGAGTTACCAGTACAGTAACCATACCAGGAAGTACTGAATTTATTATGCTACTGCTTTTCTTAATCTCAGTGGAGATATTTACTGATAAACAGCTACCTACGCAGCATGTTCATGTCGTTCCTAAATGAGCTTTTATCTCTCTCCCTCACCACAAATCAGATTCTTCTGAGTAGTTCCCAGTACATTATCCTTTCCCCTGTGTAATTACCTTAACAAGCTCCAGCTGCTTTTATTCTCAGAAGGTTTACTCCCTGATAAACAGCTGCCTACCCCCTTCGTAAGTGCAGGTCCTAAATGAGCTTTTTTCTCTGTTCCCTCACCACAATCCAGATTCTTTAGGGGAGTTACCAATACAGTAACCATACCGGGAAGTACTTAATTTATTAAGATACTGCTTTTCTTAATCTCAGTGGAGATATTTACTGATAAAAAGCTACCTACGCAGCATGTTCATGTCGTTCCTAAATGAGCTTTTATCTCTCTCCCCTCACCACAAATCAGATTCTTCTGAGGAGTTCCCAGTACATTATCCTTTCCCCTGTGTAATTACCTTAACAAGCTCCAGCTGTTTTTATTCTCAGAAGGTTTTCTCCCTGATATACAGCTCCCTACCCCCTTCGTAAGTGCAGGTCCTAAATGAGCTTTTTTCTCTGTTCCCTCACCGCAATCAAGATTCATTTGGGGAGTTACCAGTACAGTAACCATACCAGGAAGTACTGAATTTATTATGCTACTGCTTTTCTTAATCTCAGTGGAGATATTTACTGATAAACAGCTACCTACGCAGCATGTTCATGTCGTTCCTAAATGAGCTTTTATCTCTCTCCCCTCACCACAAATCAGATTCTTCTGAGGAGTTCCCAGTACATTATCCTTTCCCCTGTGTAATTACCTTAACAAGCTCCAGCTGCTTTTATTCTCAGAAGGTTTACTCCCTGAAATACAGCTGCCTACCCCCTTCGTAAGTGCAGGTCTTACATGAGCTTTTTTCTCTGTTCCCTCACCACAATCCAGATTCTTTTGGGGAGTTACCAGTACAGTAACGATACCAGGAAGTACTTAATTTATTAAGCTACTGCTTTTCTTAATCTCAGTGGAGATATTTACTGATAAACAGCTACCTACGCAACATGTTCATGTCGTTCCCAAATGAGCTTTTATCTCTCTCCCCTCACCACAAATCAGATTCTTCTGAGGAGTTCCCAGTACATTATCCTTTCCCCTGTGTAATTACCTTAACAAGCTCCAGCTGTTTTTATTCTCAGAAGGTTTACTCCCTGACATACAGCTGCCTACCCCCTTCCTAAGTGCAGGTCCTAAATGAGCTTTTTTCTCTGTTCCCTCACCACAATCCAGATTCTTTTGGGGAGTTACCAGTACAGTAACCATACCAGGAAGTACTTAATTTATTAAGCTACTGCTTTTCTTAATCTCAGTGGAGATATTTACTGATAAACAGCTACGTATGCAGCATGTTCATGTCGTTCCTAAATGAGCTTTTATCTCTCTGCCCTCACCACAAATCAGATCCTTCTGAGGAGGGCCCAGTACATTATCCTTTCCCCTGTGTAATTACCTTAACAAGCTCCAGCTGTTTTTATTCTCAGATGGTTTACTCCCTGATAGACAGCTGCCTACCCCCTTCGTAAGTGCAATTCCTAAATGACCTTTATTCTCTGTTCCCTCACCACACTCCAGATTCTTTTGGGGAGTTACCAGTACAGTAACCATACCAGGAAGTACTTAATTTATTAAGCTACTGCTTTTCTTAATCTCAGTGGAGATATTTACTGATAAACAGCTACCTACGCAGCATGTTCATGTCGTTCCTAAATGAGCTTTTATCTCTCTCCCCTCACCACAAATCAGATTCTTCTGAGGAGTTCCCAGTACATTATCCTTTCCCCTGTGTAATTACCATAACAAGCTCCAGCTGTTTTTATTCTCAGAAGGTTTACTCCCTGATATACAGCTGCCTACCCCCTTCCTAAGTGCAGGTCCTAAATGAGCTTTTTTCTCTGTTCCCTCACCCCAGTCCAGATTAATTTGGGGAGTTACCAGTACAGTAACCATACCAGGAAGTACTGAATTTATTATGCTACTGCTTTTCTTAATCTCAGTGGAGATATTTACTGATAAACAGCTACCTACGCAGCATGTTCATGTCGTTCCTAAATGAGCTTTTATCTCTCTCCCTCACCACAAATCAGATTCTTCTGAGTAGTTCCCAGTACATTATCCTTTCCCCTGTGTAATTACCTTAACAAGCTCCAGCTGCTTTTATTCTCAGAAGGTTTACTCCCTGATAAACAGCTGCCAACCCCCTTCGTAAGTGCAGGTCCTAAATGAGCTTTTTTCTCTGTTCCCTCACCACAATCCAGATTCTTTAGGGGAGTTACCAATACAGTAACCATACCGGGAAGTACTTAATTTATTAAGATACTGCTTTTCTTAATCTCAGTGGAGATATTTACTGATAAAAAGCTACCTACGCAGCATGTTCATGTCGTTCCTAAATGAGCTTTTATCTCTCTCCCCTCACCACAAATCAGATTCTTCTGAGGAGTTCCCAGTACATTATCCTTTCCCCTGTGTAATTACCTTAACAAGCTCCAGCTGTTTTTATTCTCAGAAGGTTTTCTCCCTGATATACAGCTCCCTACCCCCTTCGTAAGTGCAGGTCCTAAATGAGCTTTTTTCTCTGTTCCCTCACCGCAATCAAGATTCATTTGGGGAGTTACCAGTACAGTAACCATACCAGGAAGTACTGAATTTATTATGCTACTGCTTTTCTTAATCTCAGTGGAGATATTTACTGATAAACAGCTACCTACGCAGCATGTTCATGTCGTTCCTAAATGAGCTTTTATCTCTCTCCCCTCACCACAAATCAGATTCTTCTGAGGAGTTCCCAGTACATTATCCTTTCCCCTGTGTAATTACCTTAAAAAGCTCCAGCTGCTTTTATTCTCAGAAGGTTTACTCCCTGATAAACAGCTGCCTACCCCCTTCCTAAGTGCAGGTCCTAAATGACCTTTTTTCTCTGTTCCCTCACCACAATCCAGATTCTTTAGGGGAGTTACCAATACAGTAACCATACCGGGAAGTACTTAATTTATTAAGATACTGCTTTTCTTAATCTCAGTGGAGATATTTACTGATAAACAGCTACCTACGCAGCATCTTCATGTCGTTCCTAAATGAGCTTTTATCTCTCTCCCCTCACCACAAGTCAGTTTCTTCTGAGGATTTCCCAGTACACTATCCTTTCCCCTGTGTAATTACCTTAACAAGCTCCAGCTGTTTTTATTCTCAGAAGGTTTACTCCCTGATATACAGCTGCCAACCCCCTTCGCAAGTGCAGGTCTTAAATGAGCATTTTTCTCTGTTCCCTCACCACAATCCAGATTCTTTTGGGGAGTTACCAGTACAGTATCCATACCAGGAAGTACTTAATTTATTAAGCTACTGCTTTTCTTAATCTCAGTTTAGATATTTACTGATAAACAGCTACCTATGCAGCATGTTCATGTCTTTCCTAATTGAGCTTTTATCTCTCTCCCCTCACCACAAATCAGATTCTTCTGAGGAGTTCCCAGTACATTATCCTTTCCCCTCTGTAATTACCTTAACAAGCTACAGGTGTTTTTATTCTCAGAAGGTTTACTCCCTGATATACAGCTGCCTACCTGCAGGTCCTAAATGAGCTTTTTTCTCTGTTCCCTCACCACAATCCAGATTCTTTTGGGGAGTTACCAGTACAGTAACCATACCAGAAAGTACTTAATTTATTAAGCTACTGCTTTTCTTAATCTCAGTGGAGATATTTACTGATAAACAGCTACCTACGCAGCATGTTCATGTCTTTCCTAATTGAGCTTTTATCTCTCTCCCCTCACCACAAATCAGATTCTTCTGAGGAGTTCCCAGTACATTATCCTTTCCCCTGTGTATTTACCTTAACAAGCTCCAGCTGTTTTTATTCACAGAAGGTTTACTCTCTCATATACAGCTGCCTACACCCTTCGTAAGTGCAGGTCCTAAATGAGCTTTTTTCTCTGTTCCCACACCACAATCCAGATTCTTTTGAGGAGTTACCGGTACAGTATCCATACAGGGAGTACTTAATTTATTAAGCTACTTCTTTTCTTAATCTCAGAGGAGATATTTACTGATAAACAGCTACTTAAGCAGCATGTTCATGTCGTTCCTAAATGAGCTTTTAACTCTCTCCCCTCACCAAAAATCAGATTCTTCTGAGTAGTTCCCAGTACATTATCCATTCCCCTTTGTAATTACCTTAACAAGCTCCAGCTGTTTTTATTCTCAGAAGGTTTACTCCCTGATATACAGCTGCCTACCCCCTTCGTAAGTGCAGGTCCTAAATGAGCTTATTTCTCTGTTCGCTCACCACAATCCAGATTCTTTTGGGGAGTTACCAGTAGAGCACCAATACCAGGAAGTACTTAATTTATTAAGCTACTGCTTTTCTTAATCTCAGTGGAGATATTTACTGATAAACAGCTACCAACGCAGCATGTTCATGTCGTTCCTAAATGAGCTTTTATCTCTCTCCCCTCACCACAAATCAGATTCTTCTGAGGAGTTCCCAGTACATTATCCATTCCCCTGTGTAATTACCTTAACAAGCTCCAGCTGTTTTTATTCTCAGAAGGTTTACTCCCTGATATACAGCTGCCTAACCCCTTGGTAAGTGCAGGTCCTAAATGAGCTTTTTTCTCTGTTCCATCACCACAATCCAGATTCTTTTGGGGAGTTACCAGTACAGTATCCATACCATGAAGTTCTTAATTTATTAAGCTATTGCTTTTCTTAATCTCAGTGGAGATATTTACTGATAAACAGCTACGTATGCAGCATGTTCATGTCGTTCCTAAATGAGCTTTTATCTCTCTCCCCTCAACACAAATCAGATTCTTCTGAGGAGTTCCCTGTACATTATCCTTTCCCCTGTGTAATTACCTTAAGCTCCAGCTGTTTTTATACTCAGAAGGTTTACTCCCTGATATACAGCTGCCTACCCCCTTCGTAAGTGCAGGTCCTAATGAGCTTTTTTCTCTGTTCCCTCACCACAATCCAGATTCTTTTGGGGAGTTACCAGTACAGTAACCATACTAGGAAGTACTTAATTTATTAAGCTACTGCTTTTGTTAATCTCAGTGGCGATATTTACTGATAAACCGCTACCTACGCAGCATGTTCATGTCGTTCCTAAATGAGCTTTTATCTCTCTCCCCTCACCACAAATCAGATCTTCTGAGGAGTTCCCAGTACATTATCCTTTCCCCTGTGTAATTACCTTAACAAGCTCCAGCTGTTTTTATTCTCAGAAGGTTTACTCCCTGATATACAGCTGTCTACCCCTTTCGTAAGTGCAGGTCCTAAATGAGCTTTTTTCTCTGTTCCCTCACCACAATCCAGATTCTTTTGTGGAGTTACCATTACAGTAACCATACCAGGAAGTAATTAATTTATTAAGCTACTGCTTTTCTTAATCTCAGTGGAGATATTTACTGATAAACACCTACCTACGCAGCATGTTCATGTCGTTCCTAAATGAGCTTTTATCTCTCCCCTCACCACAAATCAGATTCTTCTGAGGAGTTCCCAGTACATTATCCTGTCTGCTGTGTAATTACCTTAACAAGCTCCAGCTGTTTTTATTCTCAGAAGGTTTACTCCCTGAAATACAGCTGCCTACCCCCTTCGTAAGTGCAGGTCTTACATGAGCTTTTTTCTCTGTTCCCTCACCACAATCCAGATTGTTTTGGGGAGTTACCAGTACAAGTAACGATACCAGGAAGTACTTAATTTATTAAGCTACTGCTTTTCTTAATGTCAGTGGAGATATTTACTGATAAACAGCTACCTACGCAACATGTTCATGTCGTTCCCAAATGAGCTTTTATCTCTCTCCCCTCACCACAAATCAGATTCTTCTGAGGAGTTCCCAGTACATTATCCTTTCCCCTGTGTAATTACCTTAACAAGCTCCAGCTGTTTTTATTCTCAGAAGGTTTACTCCCTGATATACAGCTGCCTACCCCCTACCTAAGTGCAGGTCCTAAATGAGCTTTTTTCTCTGTTCCCTCACCACAATCCAGATTCTTTTGGGGAGTTACCAGTACAGTAACCATACCAGGAAGTACTTAATTTATTAAGCTACTGCTTTTCTTAATCTCAGTGGAGATATTTACTGATAAAACAGCTACGTATGCAGCATGTTCATGTCGTTCCTAAATGAGCTTTTATCTCTCTGCCCTCACCACAAATCAGATCCTTCTGAGGAGGGCCCAGTACATTATCCTTTCCCCTGTGTAATTACCTTAACAAGCTCCAGCTGTTTTTATTCTCAGATGGTTTACTCCCTGATAGACAGCTGCCTACCCCCTTCGTAAGTGCAATTCCTAATGACCTTTATTCTCTGTTCCCTCACCACCCTCCAGATTCTTTTGGGGAGTTACCAGTACAGTAACCATACAGGAAGTACTTAATTTATTAAGCTACTGCTTTTCTTAATCTCAGTGGAGATATTTTACTGATAAACAGCTACCTACGCAGCATGTTCATGTCGTTCCTAAATGAGCTTTTATCTCTCTCCCCTCACCACAAATCAGATTCTTCTGAGGAGTTCCCAGTACATTATCCTTTCCCCTGTGTAATTACCATAACAAGCTCCAGCTGTTTTTATTCTCAGAAGGTTTACTCCCTGATATACAGCTGCCTACCCCCTTCGTAAGTGCAGGTCCTAAATGAGCTTTTTTCTCTGTTCCCTCACCCCAGTCCAGATTAATTTGGGGAGTTACAGTACAGTAACCATACCAGGAAGTACTGAATTTATTATGCTACTGCTTTCTTAATCTCATTGGAGATATTTACTGATAAACAGCTACCTACGCAGCATGTTCATGTCGTTCCTAAATGAGCTTTTATCTCTCTCCCCTCAACACAAATCAGATTCTTCTGAGGAGTTCCCAGTACATTATCCTTTCCCCTGTGTAATTACCTTAAGCTCCAGCTGTTTTTATTCTCAGAAGGTTTACTCCCTGATATACAGCTGCCTACCCCCTTCGTAAGTGCAGGTCCTAATGAGCTTTTTTCTCTGTTCTCTCACCACAATCCAGATTCTTTTGGGAGTTACCAGTACAGTAACCATACTAGGAAGTACTTAATTTATTAAGCTACTGCTTTTGTTAATCTCAGTGGAGATATTTACTGATAAACCGCTACCTACGCAGCATGTTCATGTCGTTCCTAAATGAGCTTTTATCTCTCTCCCCTCACCACAAATCAGATTCTTCTGAGGAGTTCCCAGTACAATATCCTTTCCCCTGTGTAATTACCTTTATAAGCTCCAGATGTTTTTTTCTCAGAATTTTTACTCCCTGATATACAACTGCCTAACCCCTTCGTAAGTGCAGGCCCTAAATGAGTTTTTTCTCTGTTCCCTCACCACAATCCAGATTCTTTTGGGGGGTTACCGGTACAGTAACCATACCAGGAAGTACTTAATTTATTAAGCTACTGCTTTTCTTAATATCATTGGAGATATTTACTGATAAACAGCTACCTAAGCAGCATGTTCATGTCGTTCCTAAATGAGCTTTTATCTCTCTCCCCTCACCACAAATCAGATTCTTCTGAGAAGTTCCCAGTACATGATCCTTTCCCCTTTGTAATTACCTTAACAAGCTCCAGCTGTTTTTATTCTCAGAAGGTTTATTCGCTGATATACAGCTGCCTAACCCCTTCGTAAGTGCAGGTCTTAAATGAGCTTTTTTCTCTGTTCCCTCACCACAATCCAGATTCTTTTGGATAGTTACCAGTACAGTAACCATACCAGGAAGTACTTCATTTATTAAGCTACTGCTTTTCATAATCTCAGTGGAGATATTTACTGATAAACAGCTACCTAAGCAGCATGTTCATGTCGTTCCTAAATGAGCTTTTATCTCTCTCCCCTCACCACAAATCAGATTCTTCTGAGGAGTTCCCAGTACATTATCCTTTCCCCTGTGTAATTACCTTAACAAGCTCCAGCTGCTTTTATTCTCAGAAGGTTTACTCCCTGATAAACAGCTGCCTACCCCCTTCGTAAGTGCAGGTCCTAAATGAGCTTTTTTCTCTGTTCCCTCACCACAATCCAGATCCTTTAGGGGAGTTACCAATACAGTAACCATACCGGGAAGTACTTAATTTATTAAGATACTGCTTTTCTTAATCTCAGTGGAGATATTTACTGATAAACAGCTACCTACGCAGCATGTTCATGTCGTTCCTAAATGAGCTTTTATCTCTCTCCCCTCACCACAAATCAGATTCTTCTGAGGAGTTCCCAGTACATTATCCATTCCCCTGTGTAATTACCTTAACAAGCTCCAGCTGTTTTTATTCTCAGAAGGTTTACTCCCTGATATACAGCTGCCAACCCCCTTCGCAAGTGCAGGTCTTAAATGAGCATTTTTCTCTGTTCCCTCACCACAGTCCAGATTCTTTTGTGGAGTTATCAGTACAGTATCCATACCAGGAAGTACTTAATTTATTAAGCTACTGCTTTTCTTAATCTCAGTTTAGATATTTACTGATAAACAGCTACCTATGCAGCATGTTCATGTCGTTCCTAAATGAGCTTTTATCTCTGTCCCCTCACCACAAATCAGATTCTTCTGAGGAGTTCCCAGTACATTATCCTTTCCCCTGTGTAATTACCTTAACAAGTTCCGCTGTTTTTATTCTCAGAAGGTTTACTCCCTGATGTACAGCTGCCTACCCCCTTCGTAAGTGCAGGTCCTAAATGAGCTTTTTTCTCTGTTCCCTCACCATAATCCAGATTCTTTTGGGGAGTTACCAGTACAGTAACCATAACAGGAAGTACTTAATTTATTAAGCTACTGCTTTTCTTAATCTCAATGGAGATATTTACTGATAAACAGCTACCTACGCAGCATGTTCATGTCGTTCCTAAATGAGCTTTTATCTCTCTCCCCTCACCACAAATCAGTTTCTTCTGAGGATTTCCAGTACACTATCCTTTCCCCTGTGTAATTACCTTAACAAGCTCCAGGTGTTTTTATTCTCAGAAGGTTTACTCCCTGATATACAGCTGCCTACCTGCAGGTCCTAAATGAGCTTTTTTCTCTGTTCCCTCACCACAATCCAGATTCTTTTGGGGAGTTACCAGTACAGTAACCATACCAGAAGTACTTAATTTATTTAGCTACTGCTTTTCTTAATCTCAGTGGAGATATTTACTGATAAACAGCTACCTACGCAGCATGTTCATGTCGTTCCTAAATGAGCTTTTATCTCTCTCCCCTCACCACAAATCAGATTCTTCTGAGGAGTTCCCAGTACATTATCCTTTCCCCTGTGTAATTACCATAACAAGCTCCAGCTGTTTTTATTCTCAGAAGGTTTACTCCCTGATATACAGCTGCCTACCCCCTTCCTAAGTGCAGGTCCTAAATGAGCTTTTTTCTCTGTTCCCTCACCCCAGTCCAGATTAATTTGGGGAGTTACCAGTACAGTAACCATACCAGGAAGTACTGAATTTATTATGCTACTGCTTTTCTTAATCTCAGTGGAGATATTTACTGATAAACAGCTACCTACGCAGCATGTTCATGTCGTTCCTAAATGAGCTTTTATCTCGCTCCCTCACCACAAATCAGATTCTTCTGAGTAGTTCCCAGTACATTATCCTTTCCCCTGTGTAATTACCTTAACAAGCTCCAGCTGCTTTTATTCTCAGAAGGTTTACTCCCTGATAACAGCTGCCTACCCCCTTCGTAAGTGCAGGTCCTAAATGAGCTTTTTTCTCTGTTCCCTCACCACAATCCAGATTCTTTAGGGGAGTTACCAATACAGTAACCATACCGGGAAGTACTTAATTTATTAAGATACTGCTTTTCTTAATCTCAGTGGAGATATTTACTGATAAAAAGCTACCTACGCAGCATGTTCATGTCGTTCCTAAATGAGCTTTTATCTCTCTCCCCTCACCACAAATCAGATTCTTCTGAGGAGTTCCCAGTACATTATCCTTTCCCCTGTGTAATTACCTTAACAAGCTCCAGCTGTTTTTATTCTCAGAAGGTTTTCTCCCTGATATACAGCTCCCTACCCCCTTCGTAAGTGCAGGTCCTAAATGAGCTTTTTTCTCTGTTCCCTCACCGCAATCAAGATTCATTTGGGGAGTTACCAGTACAGTAACCATACCAGGAAGTACTGAATTTATTATGCTACTGCTTTTCTTAATCTCAGTGGAGATATTTACTGATAAACAGCTACCTACGCAGCATGTTCATGTCGTTCCTAAATGAGCTTTTATCTCTCTCCCCTCACCACAAATCAGATTCTTCTGAGGAGTTCCCAGTACATTATCCTTTCCCCTGTGTAATTACCTTAACAAGCTCCAGCTGCTTTTATTCTCAGAAGGTTTACTCCCTGATAAACAGCTGCCTACCCCCTTCGTAAGTGCAGGTCCTAAATGAGCTTTTTTCTCTGTTCCCTCACCACAATCCAGATTCTTAGGGGAGTTACCAATACAGTAACCGTACCGGGAAGTACTTAATTCATTAAGATACTGCTTTTCTTAATCTCAGTGGAGATATTTACTGATAAACAGCTACCTACGCAGCATCTTCATGTCGTTCCTAAATGAGCTTTTATCTCTCTCCCCTCACCACAAATCAGATTCTTCTGAGGAGTTCCCAGTACATTATCCATTCCCCTGTGTAATTACCTTAACAAGCTCCAGCTGTTTTTATTCTCAGAAGGTTTACTCCCTGATATACAGCTGCAACCCCCTTCGCAAGTGCAGGTCTTAAATGAGCATTTTTCTCTGTTCCCTCACCACAATCAGATTCTTTTGGGGAGTTACCAGTACAGTATCCATACCAGGAAGTACTTAATTTATTAAGCTACTGCTTTTCTTAATCTCAGTTTAGATATTTACTGATAAACAGCTACGTATGCAGCATGTTCATGTCGTTCCTAAATGAGCTTTTATCTCTGTCCCCTCACCACAAATCAGATTCTTCTGAGGAGTTCCCAGTACATTATCCTTTCCCCTGTGTAATTACCTTAACAAGTTCCAGCTGTTTTTATTCTCAGAAGGTTTACTCCTGATGTACAGCTGCCTACCCCTTCGTAAGTGCAGGTCCTAAATGAGCTTTTTTCTCTGTTCCCCTCACCACAATCCAGATTCTTTTGGGGAGTTACCAGTACAGTAACCATAACAGGAAGTACTTAATTTATTAAGCTACTGCTTTTCTTAATCTCAATGGAGATATTTTACTGAAAAACAGCTACCTACCCAGCATGTTCATGTCGTTCCTAAATGAGCTTTTATCTCTCTCCCCTCACCACAAATCAGTTTCTTCTGAGGATTTCCCAGTACACTATCCTTTCCCCTGTGTAATTACCTTAACAAGCTACAGGTGTTTTTATTCTCAGAAGGTTTACTCCCTGATATACAGCTGCCTACCTGCAGGTCCTAAATGAGCTTTTTTCTCTGTTCCCTCACCACAATCCAGATTCTTTTGGGGAGTTACCAGTACAGTAACCATACCAGAAAGTACTTAATTTTATTAAACTACTGCTTTTCTTAATCTCAGTGGAGATATTTACTGATAAACAGCTACCTACGCAGCATGTTCATGTCTTTCCTAATTGAGCTTTTATCTCTCTCCCCTCACCACAAATCAGATTCTTCTGAGGAGTTCCCAGTACATTATCCTTTCCCCTGTGTATTTACCTTAACAAGCTCCAGCTGTTTTTATTCACAGAAGGTTTACTCTCTCATACACAGCTGCCTACACCCTTCGTAAGTGCAGGTCCTAAATGAGCTTTTTTCTCTGTTCCCACACCACAATCCAGATTCTTTTGAGGAGTTACCGGTACAGTATCCATACAGGGAGTACTTAATTTATTAAGCTACTTCTTTTCTTAATCTCAGAGGAGATATTTACTGATAAACAGCTACTTAAGCAGCATGTTCATGTCGTTCCTAAATGAGCTTTTAACTCTCTCCCCTCACCAAAAATCAGATTCTTCTGAGTAGTTCCCAGTACATTATCCATTCCCCTTTGTAATTACCTTAACAAGCTCCAGCTGTTTTTATTCTCAGAAGGTTTACTCCCTGATATACAGCTGCCTACCCCCTTCGTAAGTGCAGGTCCTAAATGAGCTTATTTCTCTGTTCGCTCACCACAATCCAGATTCTTTTGGGGAGTTACCAGTAGAGCACCAATACCAGGAAGTACTTAATTTATTAAGCTACTGCTTTTCTTAATCTCAGTGGAGATATTTACTGATAAACAGCTACCAACGCAGCATGTTCATGTCGTTCCTAAATGAGCTTTTATCTCTCTCCCCTCACCACAAATCAGATTCTTCTGAGGAGTTCCCAGTACATTATCCTTTCCCCTGTGTAATTACCTTAAAAAGCTCCAGCTGTTTTTATTCTCAGAAGGTTTACTCCCTGATATACAGCTGCCTAACCCCTTGGTAAGTGCAGGTCCTAAATGAGCTTTTTTCTCTGTTCCATCACCACAATCCAGATTCTTTTGGGGAGTTACCAGTACAGTATCCATACCATGAAGTTCTTAATTTATTAAGCTATTGCTTTTCTTAATCTCAGTGGAGATATTTAC
>NW_025961023.1:0-32747 GCF_023159225.1 Perognathus longimembris pacificus
GGAGAGAGATAAAAGCTCATTTAGGAACGACATGAACATGCTGCGTAGGTAGCTGTTTATCAGTAAATATCTCCACTGAGATTAAGAAAAGCAGTAGCTTAATAAATTAAGTACTTCCTGGTATGGTTACTGTACTGGTAACTCCCCAAAAGAATCTGGATTGTGGTGAGGGAACAAAGAAAAAAGCTAATTCAGGACCTGCACTTACGAAGGGGGTAGGCAGCTGTATATCAGGGAGTAAAACTTCTGAGAATAAAAACAGCTGGAGCTTGTTAAGGTAATTACACAGGGGAAAGGAAAATGTACTGGGAACTCCTCAGAAGAATCTGATTTGTGGTGAGGGGAGAGAGATAAAAGCTCATTTAGGAACGACATGAACATGCTGCCTAGGTAGCTGTTTATCAGTAAATATCTCCACTGAGATTAAGAAAAGCAGTAGCTTAATAAATTAAGTACTTCCTGGTATGGTTACTGTACTGGTAACTCCCCAAAAGAATCTGGATTGTGGTGAGGGAACAGAGAAAAAAGCTCATTTAGGACCTGCACTTACGAAGGGGGTAGGCAGCTGTATATCAGGGAGTAAACCTTCTGAGAATAAAAACAGCTGGAGCTTGTTAAGGTAATTACACAGGGGAAAGGATAATGTACTGGGGACTCCTCTGAAGAATCTAATTTGTGGTGAGGGGAGAGAGATAAAAGTTCATTTAGGAACGACATGAACATGCTGCGTAGGTAGCTGTTTATCAGTAAATATCTCCACTGAGATTAAGAAAAGCAGTAGCTTAATAAATTAAGTACTTCCTGGTATGGTTACTGTACTGGTAACTCCCCAAAAGAATCTGGATTGTGGTGAGGGAACAGAGAAAAAAGCTCATTGAGGACCTGCACTTACGAAGGGGGTAGGCAGCTGTATATCAGGGAGTACACCTTCTGAGAATAAAAACAGCTGGAGCTTGTTAAGGTAATTACACAGGGGAAAGGATAATGTACTGGGAACTCCTCAGAAGAATCTGATTTGTGGTGAGCGGAGAGAGATAAAAGCTCATTTAGGAACGACATGAACATGCTGCGTAGGTAGCTGTTTATCAGTGAATATCTCCACTGAGATTAAGAAAAGCAGTAGCTTAATAAATTAAGTACTTCCTGGTATGGTTACTGTACTGGTAACTCCCCAAAAGAATCTGGATTGTGGTGAGGGAACAGAGAAAAAAAGCTCATTGAGGACCTGCACTTACGAAGGGGGTAGGCAGCTGCATATCAGGGAGTAAACCTTCTGAGAATAAAAACAGCTGGAGCTTGTTAAGGTAATTACACAGGGGAAAGGATAATGTACTGGGAACTCCTCAGAAGAATCTGATTTGTGGTGAGGGGAGAGAGATAAAAGCTCACTTAGGAACGACATGAACATGCTGCGTAGGTAGCTGTTTATCAGTAAATATCTCCACTGAGATTAAGAAAAGCAGTAGCTTAATAAATTAAGTACTTTCTGATATGGTTACTGTACTGGTAACTCCCCAAAAGAATCTGGATTGTGGTGAGGGAACAGAGAATAAAGCTCATTTAGGACCTGCACTTACGAAGGGGGTAGGCAGCTGTATATCAGGGAGTAAACCTTCTGAGAATAAAAACAGCTGGAGATTGTTAAGGTAATTCCACAGGGGAAAGGGTAATGTACTGGGAACTCCTCAGAAGAATCTGATTTGTGGTGAGGGGAGAGAGATAAAAGCTCATTTAGGAACGACATGAACATGCTGCGTAGGTAGCTGTTTATCAGTAAATATCTCCACTGAGATTAAGAAAAGCAGTAGCTTAATAAATTAAGTACTTCCTGGTATGGTTACTGTACTGGTAACTCCCCAAAAGAATCTGGATTGTGGTGAGGGAACAAAGAAAAAAGCTAATTCAGGACCTGCACTTACGAAGGGGGTAGGCAGCTGTATATCAGGGAGTAAACCTTCTGAGAATAAAAACAGCTGGAGCTTGTTAAGGTAATTACACAGGGGAAAGGAAAATGTACTGGGAACTCCTCAGAAGAATCTGATTTGTGGTGAGGGGAGAGAGATAAAAGCTCATTTAGGAACGACATGAACATGCTGCGTAGGTAGCTGTTTATCAGTAAATATCTCCACTGAGATTAAGAAAAGCAGTAGCTTAATAAATTAAGTACTTCCTGGTATGGTTACTGTACTGGTAACTCCCCAAAAGAATCTGGATTGTGGTGAGGGAACAGAGAAAAAAGCTCATTTAGGACCTGCACTTACGAAGGGGGTAGGCAGCTGTATATCAGTGAGTAAACCTTCTGAGAATAAAAACAGCTGGAGCTTGTTAAGGTAATTACACAGGGGAAAGGATAATGTACTGGGAACTCCTCTGAAGAATCTAATTTGTGGTGAGGGGAGAGAGATAAAAGTTCATTTAGGAACGACATGAACATGCTGCGTAGGTAGCTGTTTATCAGTAAATATCTCCACTGAGATTAAGAAAAGCAGTAGCTTAATAAATTAAGTACTTCCTGGTATGGTTACTGTACTGGTAACTCCCCAAAAGAATCTGGATTGTGGTGAGGGAACAGAGAAAAAAGCTCATTTAAGACCTGCACTTACGAAGGGGGTAGGCAGCTGTATATCAGGGAGTAAAACTTCTGAGAATAAAAACAGCTGGAGCTTGTTAAGGTAATTACACAGGGGAAAGGATAATGTACTGGGAACTCCTCAGAAGAATCTGATTTGTGGTGAGGGGAGAGAGATAAAAGCTCATTTAGGAACGACATGAACATGCTGCGTAGGTAGCTGTTTATCAGTAAATATCTCCACTGAGATTAAGAAAAGCAGTAGCTTAATAAATTAAGTACTTCCTGGTATGGTTACTGTACTGGTAACTCCCAGAAGAATCTGGATTGTGGTGAGGGAACAGAGAAAAGAGCTCATTTAGGACCTACACTTACGAAGGGGCTAGGCAGCTGTATATCAGGGAGTAAACCTTCTGAGAATAAAAACAGCTGGAGCTTGTTAAGGTAATTACACAGGGGAAAGGATAATGTACTGGGAACTCCTCAGAAGAATCTGATTTGTGGTGAGGGGAGAGAGATAAAAGCTCATTTAGGAACGACATGAACATGCTGCGTAGGTAGCTGTTTATCAGTAAATATCTCCACTGAGATTAAGAAAAGCAGTAGCTTAATAAATTAAGTACTTCCTGGTATGGTTACTGTACTGGTAACTCCCCAAAAGAATCTGGATTGTGGTGAGGGAACAGAGAAAAAAGCTCATTGAGGACCTGCACTTACGAAGGGGGTAGGCAGCTGTATATCAGGGAGTACACCTTCTGAGAATAAAAACAGCTGGAGCTTGTTAAGGTAATTACACAGGGGAAAGGATAATGTACTGGGAACTCCTCAGAAGAATCTGATTTGTGGTGAGCGGAGAGAGATAAAAGCTCATTTAGGAACGACATGAACATGCTGCGTAGGTAGCTGTTTATCAGTGAATATCTCCACTGAGATTAAGAAAAGCAGTAGCTTAATAAATTAAGTACTTCCTGGTATGGTTACTGTACTGGTAACTCCCCAAAAGAATCTGGATTGTGGTGAGGGAACAGAGAAAAAAGCTCATTGAGGACCTGCACTTACGAAGGGGGTAGGCAGCTGCATATCAGGGAGTAAACCTTCTGAGAATAAAAACAGCTGGAGCTTGTTAAGGTAATTACACAGGGGAAAGGATAATGTACTGGGAACTCCTCAGAAGAATCTGATTTGTGGTGAGGGGAGAGAGATAAAAGCTCACTTAGGAACGACATGAACATGCTGCGTAGGTAGCTGTTTATCAGTAAATATCTCCACTGAGATTAAGAAAAGCAGTAGCTTAATAAATTAAGTACTTTCTGATATGGTTACTCTACTGGTAACTCCCCAAAAGAATCTGGATTGTGGTGAGGGAACAGAGAATAAAGCTCATTTAGGACCTGCACTTACGAAGGGGGTAGGCAGCTGTATATCAGGGAGTAAACCTTCTGAGAATAAAAACAGCTGGAGATTGTTAAGGTAATTCCACAGGGGAAAGGATAATGTACTGGGAACTCCTCAGAAGAATCTGATTTGTGGTGAGGGGAGAGAGATAAAAGCTCATTTAGGAACGACATGAACATGCTGCGTAGGTAGCTGTTTATCAGTAAATATCTCCACTGAGATTAAGAAAAGCAGTAGCTTAATAAATTAAGTACTTCCTGGTATGGTTACTGTACTGGTAAGTCCCCAAAAGAATCTGGATTGTGGTGAGGGAACAGAGAAAAAAGCTCATTTAGGACCTGCACTTACGAAGGGGGTAGGCAGCTGTATATCAGGGAGTAAACCTTCTGAGAATAAAAACAGCGGGAGCTTGTTAAGGTAATTACACAGGGGAAAGGATAATGTACTGGGAACTCCTCAGAAGAATGTGATTTGTGGTGAGGGGAGAGAGATAAAAGCTCATTTAGGAACGACATGAACATGCTGCGTAGGTAGCTGTTTATCAGTAAATATATCCACTGAGATTAAGAAAAGCAGTAGCTTAATAAATTAAGTACTTCCTGGTATGGTTACTGTACTGGTAACTCCCCAAAAGAATCTGGATTGTTGTGAGGGAACAGAGAAAAAAGCTCATTTAGGACCTGCACTTACGAAGGGGGTAGGCAGCTGTATATCAGGGAGTAAACCTTCTGAGAATAAAAACAGCTGGAGCTTGTTAAGGTAATTACACAGGGGAAAGGATAATGTACTGGGAACTCCTCAGAAGAATGTGATTTGTGGTGAGGGGAGAGAGATAAAAGCTCATTTAGGAACGACATGAACATGCTGCGTAGGTAGCTGTTTATCAGTAAATATCTCCACTGAGATTAAGAAAAGCAGTAGCTTAATAAATTAAGTACTTCCTGGTATGGTTACTGTACTGGTAACTCCCCAAAAGAATCTGGATTGTGGTGAGGGAACAGAGAAAAAAGCTCATTTAGGACCTGCACTTACGAAGGGGGTAGGCAGCTGTATATCAGGGAGTAAACCTTCTGAGAATAAAAACAGCTGGAGCTTGTTAAGGTAATTACACAGGGGAAAGGATAATGTACTGGGAACTCTTCAGAAGAATCTGATTTGTGATGAGGGGAGACAGATAAAAGCTCATTTAGGAACGACATGAACATGCTGCGTAGGTAGCTGTTTATCAGTAAATATCTCCACTGAGATTAAGAAAAGCAGTAGCTTAATAAATTAAGTACTTCCTGGTATGGTTACTGTACTGGTAACTCCCCAAAAGAATCTGGATTGTGGTGAGGGAACAGAGAAAAAAGCTCATTTAGGGCCTGCACTTACGAAGGGGGTAGGCAGCTGTATATCAGGGAGTAAAACTTCTGAGAATAAAAACAGCTGGAGCTTGTTAAGGTAATTACATAGGGGAATGGATAATGTACTGGGAACTCCTCAGAAGAATCTGATTTGTGGTGAGGGGAGAGAGATAAAAGCTCATTTAGGAACGACATGAACATGCTGCGTAGGTAGCTGTTTATCAGTAAATATCTCCACTGAGATTTAGAAAAGCAGTAGCTTAATAAATTAAGTACTTCCTGGTATGGTTACTGTACTGGTAACTCCCCAAAAGAATCTGGATTGTGGTGAGGGAACAGAGAAAAAAGCTCATTTAGGACCTGCACTTACGAAGGGGGTAGGCAGCTGTATATCAGGGAGTAAACCTTCTGAGAATAAAAACAGCTGGAGCTTGTTAAGGTAATTACACAGGGGAAAGGATAATGTACTGGGAACTCCTCTGAAGAATCTGATTTGAGGTGAGGGGAGAGAGATAAAAGTTCATTTAGGAACGACATGAACATGCTGCGTAGGTAGCTGTTTATCAGTAAATATCTCCACTGAGATTAAGAAAAGCAGTAGCTTAATAAATTAAGTACTTCCTGGTATGGTTACTGTACTGGTAACTCCCCAAAAGAATCTGGATTGTTGTGAGGGAACAAAGAAAAAAGCTAATTCAGGACCTGCACTTACGAAGGGGGTAGGCAGCTGTATATCAGGGAGTAAACCTTCTGAGAATAAAAACAGCTGGAGCTTGTTAAGGTAATTACACAGGGGAAAGGAAAATGTACTGGGAACTCCTCAGAAGAATCTGATTTGTGGTGAGGGGAGAGAGATAAAAGCTCATTTAGGAACGACATGAACATGCTGCGTAGGTAGCCGTTTATCAGTAAATATCTCCACTGAGATTAAGAAAAGCAGTAGCTTAATAAATTAAGTACTTCCTGGTATGGTTACTGTACTGGTAACTCCCCAAAAGAATCTGGATTGTGGTGAGGGAACAGAGAAAAAAGCTCATTTAGGACCTGCACTTACGAAGGGGGTAGGCAGCTGTATATCAGGGAGTAAACCTTCTGAGAATAAAAACAGCGGGAGCTTGTTAAGGTAATTACACAGGGGAAAGGATAATGTACTGGGAACTCCTCAGAAGAATGTGATTTGTGGTGAGGGGAGAGAGATAAAAGCTCATTTAGGAACGACATGAACATGCTGCGTAGGTAGCTGTTTATCAGTAAATATCTCCACTGAGATTAAGAAAAGCAGTAGCTTAATAAATTAAGTACTTCCTGGTATGGTTACTGTACTGGTAACTCCCCAAAAGAATCTGGATTGTTGTGAGGGAACAGAGAAAAAAGCTCATTTAGGACCTGCACTTACGAAGGGGGTAGGCAGCTGTATATCAGGGAGTAAACCTTCTGAGAATAAAAACAACTGGAACTTGTTAAGGTAATTACACAGGGGAAAGGATAATGTACTGGGAACTCCTCAGAAGAATGTGATTTGTGGTGAGGGGAGAGAGATAAAAGCTCATTTAGGAACGACATGAACATGCTGCGTAGGTAGCTGTTTATCAGTAAATATCTCCACTGAGATTAAGAAAAGCAGTAGCTTAATAAATTAAGTACTTCCTGGTATGGTTACTGTACTGGTAACTCCCCAAAAGAAACTGGATTGTGGTGAGGGAACAGAGAAAAAAGCTCATTTAGGACCTGCACTTACGAAGGGGGTAGGCAGCTGTATATCAGGGAGTAAACCTTCTGAGAATAAAAACAGCTGGAGCTTGTTAAGGTAATTACACAGGGGAAAGGATAATGTACTGGGAACTCTTCAGAAGAATCTGATTTGTGATGAGGGGAGAGAGATAAAAGCTCATTTAGGAACGACATGAACATGCTGCGTAGGTAGCTGTTTATCAGTAAATATCTCCACTGAGATTAAGAAAAGCAGTAGCTTAATAAATTAAGTACTTCCTGGTATGGTTACTGTACTGGTAACTCCCCAAAAGAATCTGGATTGTGGTGAGGGAACAGAGAAAAAAGCTCATTTAGGACCTGCACTTACGAAGGGGGTAGGCAGCTGCATATCAGGGAGTAAACCTTCTGAGAATAAAAACAGCTGGAGCTGGTTAAGGTAATTACACAGGGGAAAGGATAATGTACTGAGAACTCCTCAGAAGAATCTGATTTGTGGTGAGTCGAGAGAGATAAAAGCTCATTTAGGAACGACATGAACATGCTGCGTAGGTAGCTGTTTATCAGTAAATATCTCCACTGAGATTAAGAAAAGCAGTAGCTTAATAAATTAAGTACTTCCTGGTATGGTTACTGTACTGGTAACTCCCCAAAAGAATCTGGATTGTGGTGAGGTAACAAAGAAATAAGCTAATTCAGGACCTGCACTTACGAAGGGGGTAGGCAGCTGTATATCAGGGAGTAAACCTTCTGAGAATAAAAACAGCTGGAGCTTGTTAAGGTAATTACACAGGGGAAAGGAAAATGTACTGGGAACTTCTCAGAAGAATCTGATTTGTGGTGAGGGGAGAGAGATAAAAGCTCATTTAGGAACGACATGAACATGCTGCGTAGGTAGCTGTTTATCAGTAAATATCTCCACTGAGATTAAGAAAATCAGTAGCTTAATAAATTAAGTACTTCCTGGTATGGTTACTGTACTGGTAACTCCCCAAAAGAATCTGGATTGTGGTGAGGGAACAGAGAAAAAAGCTCATTTAGGACCTGCACTTACGAAGGGGGTAGGCAGCTGTATATCAGGGAGTAAACCTTCTGAGAATAAAAACAGCGGGAGCTTGTTAAGGTAATTACACAGGGGAAAGGATAATGTACTGGGAACTCCTCAGAAGAATCTGATTTGTGGTGAGGGGAGAGAGAAAAAAGCTCATTTAGCAACGACATGAACATGCTGCGTAGGTAGCTGTTTATCAGTAAATATCTCCACTGAGATTAAGAAAAGCAGTAGCTTAATAAATTAAGTACTTCCTGGTATGGTTACTGTACTGGCAACTCCCCAAAAGAATCTGGATTGTGGTGAGGGAACAGAGAAAAAAGCTCATTTAGGACCTGCACTTACGAAGGGGGTAGGCAGCTGTATATCAGGGAGTAAACCTTCTGAGAATAAAAACAGCGGGAGCTTGTTAAGGTAATTACACAGGGGAAAGGATAATGTACTGGGAACTCCTCAGAAGAATGTGATTTGTGGTGAGGGGAGAGAGATAAAAGCTCATTTAGGAACGACATGAACATGCTGCGTAGGTAGCTGTTTATCAGTAAATATCTCCACTGAGATTAAGAAAAGCAGTAGCTTAATAAATTAAGTACTTCCTGGTATGGTTACTGTACTGGTAACTCCCCAAAAGAATCTGGATTGTGGTGAGGGAACAGAGAAAAAAGCTCATTTAGGACCTGCACTTACGAAGGGGGTAGGCAGCTGTATATCAGGGAGTAAACCTTCTGAGAATAAAAACAACTGGAGCTTCTTAAGGTAATTACACAGGGGAAAGGATAATGTACTGGGAACTCCTCAGAAGAATGTGATTTGTGGTGAGGGGAGAGAGATAAAAGCTCATTTAGGAACGACATGAACATGCTGCGTAGGTAGCTGTTTATCAGTAAATATCTCCACTGAGATTAAGAAAAGCAGTAGCTTAATAAATTAAGTACTTCCTGGTATGGTTACTGTACTGGTAACTCCCCAAAAGAATCTGGATTGTGGTGAGGGAACAGAGAAAAAAGCTCATTTAGGACCTGCACTTACGAAGGGGGTAGGCAGCTGTATATCAGGGAGTAAACCTTCTGAGAATAAAAACAGCTGGAGCTTGTTAAGGTAATTACACAGGGGAAAGGATAATGTACTGGGAACTCCTCAGAAGAATCTGATTTGTGGTGAGGGGAGAGAGATAAAAGCTCATTTAGGAACGACATGAACATGCTGCGTAGGTAGCTGTTTATCACTAAATATCTCCACTGAGATTAAGAAAAGCAGTAGCTTAATAAATTAAGTACTTCCTGGTATGGTTACTGTACTGGTAACTCCCCAAAAGAATCTGGATTGTGGTGAGGGAACAGAGAAAAAAGCTCATTCAGGACCTGCACTTACGAAGGGGGTAGGCAGCTGTATATCAGGGAGTAAACCTTCTGAGAATAAAAACAGCTGGAGCTTGTTAAGGTAATTACACAGGGGAAAGGATAATGTACTGGGAACTCCTCAGAAGAATCTGATTTGTGGTGAGGGGAGAGAGATAAAAGCTCATTTAGGAACGACATGAACATGCTGCTTACGTAGCTGTTTATCAGTAAATATCTCCACTGAGATTAAGAAAAGCAGTAGCTTAATAAATTAAGTACTTCCTGGTATGGTTACTGTACTGGTAACTCCCCAAAAGAATCTGGATTGTGGTGAGGGAACAGAGAAAAAAGCTCATTTAGGACCTGCACTTACGAAGGGGGTAGGCAGCTGTATATCAGGGAGTAAACCGTCTGAGAATAAAAACAGCTGGAGCTTGTTAAGGTAATTACAAAGGGGAAAGGATAATGTACTGGGAACTCCTCAGAAGAATCTGATTTGTGGTGAGGGGAGAGAGATAAAAGCTCATTTAGGAACGACATGAACATGCTGCGTAGGTAGCTGTTTATCAGTAAATATCTCCACTGAGATTAAAAAAAGCAGTAGCTTAATAAATTAAGTACTTCCTGGTATGGTTACTGTACTGGTAACTCCCCAGAAGAATCTGGATTGTGGTGAGGGAACAGAGAAAAAAGCTCATTTAGGACCTACACTTACGAAGGGGGTAGGCAGCTGTATATCAGGGAGTAAACCTTCTGAGAATAAAAACAGCTGGAGCTTGTTAAGGTAATTACACAGGGGAAAGGATAATGTACTGGGAACTCTTCAGAAGAATCTGATTTGTGGTGAGGGGAGAGAGATAAAAGCTCATTTAGGAACGACATGAACATGCTGCGTAGGTAGCTGTTTATCAGTAAATATCTCCACTGAGATTAAGAAAAGCAGTAGCTTAATAAATTAAGTACTTCCTGGTATGGTTACTGTACTGGTAACTCCCCAAAAGAATCTGGATTGTGGTGAGGGAACAGAGAAAAAAGCTCATTTAGGACCTGCACTTACGAAGGGGGTAGGCAGCTGTATATCAGGGAGTAAAACTTCTGAGAATAAAAACAGCTGGAGCTTGTTAAGGTAATTACACAGGGGAAAGGATAATGTACTGGGAACTCCTCAGAAGAATCTGATTTGTGGTGAGGGGAGAGAGATAAAAGCTCATTTAGGAACGACATGTACATGCTGCGTAGGTAGCTGTTTATCAGTAAATATCTCCACTGAGATTTAGAAAAGCAGTAGCTTAATAAATTAAGTACTTCCTGGTATGGTTACTGTACTGGTAACTCCCCAAAAGAATCTGGATTGTGGTGAGGGAACAGAGAAAAAAGCTCATTTAGGACCTGCACTTACGAAGGGGGTAGGCAGCTGTATATCAGGGAGTAAACCTTCTGAGAATAAAAACAGCTGGAGCTTGTTAAGGTAATTACACAGGGGAAAGGATAATGTACTGGGAACTCCTCTGAAGAATCTGATTTGTGGTGAGGGGAGAGAGATAAAAGTTCATTTAGGAACGACATGAACATGCTGCGTAGGTAGCTGTTTATAAGTAAATATCTCCACTGAGATTAAGAAAAGCAGTAGCTTAATAAATTAAGTACTTCCTGGTATGGTTACTGTACTGGTAACTCCCCAAAAGAATCTGGATTGTGGTGAGGGAACAGAGAAAAAAGCTCATTTAAGACCTGCACTTACGAAGGGGGTAGGCAGCTGTATATCAGGGAGTAAACCTTCTGAGAATAAAAACAGCTGGAGCTTGTTAAGGTAATTACACAGGGGAAAGGATAATGTACTGGGAACTCCTCAGAAGAATCTAATTTGTGGTGAGGGGAGAGAGATAAAAGCTCATTTAGGAACGACATGAACATGCTGCGTAGGTAGCTGTTTATCAGTAAATATCTCCACTGAGATTAAGAAAAGCAGTAGCTTAATAAATTAAGTACTTCCTGGTATGGTTACTGTACTGGTAACTCCCCAGAAGAATCTGGATTGTGGTGAGGGAACAGAGAAAAAAGCTCATTTAGGACCTACACTTACTAAGGGGGTAGGCAGCTGTATATCAGGGAGTAAACCTTCTGAGAATAAAAACAGCTGGAGCTTGTTAAGGTAATTACAAAGGGGAAAGGATAATGTACTGGGAACTCCTCAGAAGAATCTGATTTGTGGTGAGGGGAGAGAGATAAAAGCTCATTTAGGAACGACATGAACATGCTGCGTAGGTAGCTGTTTATCAGTAAATATCTCCACTGAGATTAAGAAAAGCAGTAGCTTAATAAATTAAGTACTTCCTGGTATGGTTACTGTACTGGTAACTCCCCAAAAGAATCTGGATTGTGGTGAGGGAACAGAGAAAAAAGCTCATTGAGGACCTGCACTTACGAAGGGGGTAGGCAGCTGTATATCAGGGAGTAAACCTTCTGAGAATAAAAACAGCTGGAGCTTGTTAAGGTAATTACACAGGGGAAAGGATAATGTACTGGGAACTCCTCAGAAGAATCTGATTTGTGGTGAGCGGAGAGAGATAAAAGCTCATTTAGGAACGACATGAACATGCTGCGTAAGTAGCTGTTTATCAGTGAATATCTCCACTGAGATTAAGAAAAGCAGTAGCTTAATAAATTAAGTACTTCCTGGTATGGTTACTGTACTGGTAACTCCCCAAAAGAATCTGGATTGTGGTGAGGGAACAGAGAAAAAAGCTCATTGAGGACCTGCACTTACGAAGGGGGTAGGCAGCTGCATATCAGGGAGTAAACCTTCTGAGAATAAAAACAGCTGGAGCTTGTTAAGGTAATTACACAGGGGAAAGGATAATGTACTGGGAACTCCTCAGAAGAATCTGATTTGTGGTGAGGGGAGAGAGATAAAAGCTCACTTAGGAACGACATGAACATGCTGCGTAGGTAGCTGTTTATCAGTAAATATCTCCACTGAGATTAAGAAAAGCAGTAGCTTAATAAATTAAGTACTTTCTGATATGGTTACTGTACTGGTAACTCCCCAAAAGAATCTGGATTGTGGTGAGGGAACAGAGAATAAAGCTCATTTAGGACCTGCACTTACGAAGGGGGTAGGGAGCTGTATATCAGGGAGTAAACCTTCTGAGAATAAAAACAGCTGGAGATTGTTAAGGTAATTCCACAGGGGAAAGGATAATGTACTGGGAACTCCTCAGAAGAATCTGATTTGTGGTGAGGGGAGAGAGATAAAAGCTCATTTAGGAACGACATGAACATGCTGCGTAGGTAGCTGTTTATCAGTAAATATCTCCACTGAGATTAAGAAAAGCAGTAGCTTAATAAATTAAGTACTTCCTGGTATGGTTACTGTACTGGTAACTCCCCAAAAGAATCTGGATTGTGGTGAGGGAACAAAGAAAAAAGCTAATTCAGGACCTGCACTTACGAAGGGGGTAGGCAGCTGTATATCAGGGAGTAAACCTTCTGAGAATAAAAACAGCTGGAGCTTGTTAAGGTAATTACACAGGGGAAAGGAAAATGTACTGGGAATTCCTCAGAAGAATCTGATTTGTGGTGAGGGGAGAGAGATAAAAGCTCATTTAGGAACGACATGAACATGCTGCGTAGGTAGCTGTTTATCAGTAAATATCTCCACTGAGATTAAGAAAAGCAGTAGCTTAATAAATTAAGTACTTCCTGGTATGGTTACTGTACTGGTAACTCCCCAAAAGAATCTGGATTGTGGTGAGGGAACAGAGAAAAAAGCTCATTTAGGACCTGCACTTACGAAGGGGTTAGGCAGCTGTATATCAGGGAGTAAACCTTCTGAGAATAAAAACAGCGGGAGCTTGTTAAGGTAATTACACAGGGGAAAGGATAATGTACTGGGAACTCCTCAGAAGAATGTGATTTGTGGTGAGAGGAGAGAGATAAAAGCTCATTTAGGAACGACATGAACATGCTGCGTAGGTAGCTGTTTATCAGTAAATATCTCCACTGAGATTAAGAAAAGCAGTAGCTTAATAAATTAAGTACTTCCTGGTATGGTTACTGTACTGGTAACTCCCCAAAAGAATCTGGATTGTGGTGAGGGAACAGAGAAAAAAGCTCATTTAGGACCTGCACTTACGAAGGGGGTAGGCAGCTGTATATCAGGGAGTAAACCTTCTGAGAATAAAAACAGCTGGAGCTTGTTAAGGTAATTACACAGGGGAAAGGATAATGTATTGGGAACTCCTCAGAAGAATGTGATTTGTGGTGAGGAGAGAGAGATAAAAACTCATTTAGGAACGACATGAACATGCTACGTAGGTAGCTGTTTATCAGTAAATATCTCCACTGAGATTAAGAAAAGCAGTAGCTTAATAAATTAAGTACTTCCTGGTATGGTTACTGTACTGGTAACTCCCAAAAGAATCTGGATTGTGGTGAGGGAACAGAGAAAAAAGCTCATTTAGGACCTGCACTTACGAAGGGGGTAGGCAGCTGTATATCAGGGAGTAAACCTTCTGAGAATAAAAACAGCTGGAGCTTGTTAAGGTAATTACACAGGGGAAAGGATAATGTACTGGGAACTCCTCAGAAGAATCTGATTTGTGGTGAGGGGAGAGAGATAAAAGCTCATTTAGGAACGACATAAACATGCTGCGTAGGTAGCTGTTTATCAGTAAATATCTCCACTGAGATTAAGAAAAGCAGTAGCTTAATAAATTAAGTACTTCCTGGTATGGTTACTGTACTGGTAACTCCCCAAAAGAATCTGGATTGTGATGAGGGAACAGAGAAAAAAGCTCATTCAGGACCTGCACTTACGAAGGGGGTAGGCAGCTGTATATCAGGGAGTAAACCTTCTGAGAATAAAAACAGCTGGAGCTTGTTAAGGTATTTACACAGGGGAAAGGATAATGTACTGGGAACTCCTCAGAAGAATCTGATTTGTGGTGAGGGGAGAGAGATAAAAGCTCATTTAGGAACGACATGAACATGCTGCGTACGTAGCTGTTTATCAGTAAATATCTCCACTGAGATTAAGAAAAGCAGTAGCTTAATAAATTAAGTACTTCCTGGTATGGTTACTGTACTGGTAACTCCCCAAAAGAATCTGGATTGTGGTGAGGGAACAGAGAATAAAGCTCATTTAGGACCTGCACTTACGAAGGGGGTAGGCACCTGTATATCAGGGAGTAAACCGTCTGAGAATAAAAACAGCTGGAGCTTGTTAAGATAATTACAAAGGGGAAAGGATAATGTACTGGGAACTCCTCAGAAGAATCTGATTTGTGGTGAGGGGAGAGAGATAAAAGCTCATTTAGGAACGACATGAACATGCTGCGTAGGTAGCTGTTTATCAGTAAATATCTCCACTGACATTAAGAAAAGCAATAGCTTAATAAATTAAGTACTTCTTGGTAAGGTTACTGTACTGGTAACTCCCCAAAAGAATCTGGATTGTGGTGAGGGAACAGAGAAAAAAGCTCATTTAGGACCTGCACTTACGAAGGGGGTAGGCAGCTGTATATCAGGGAGTAAACCTTCTGAGAATAAAAACAGCTGGAGCTTGTTAAGGTAATTACACAGGGGAAAGGATAATGTACTGGGAACTTATCAGAAGAATCTGATTTGTGGTGAGGGGAGAGAGATAAAAGCTCATTTAGGAACGACATGAACATGCTGCGTAGGTAGCTGTTTATCAGTAAATATCTCCACTGAGATTAAGAAAAGCAGTAGCTTAATAAATTAAGTACTTCCTGGTATGGTTACTGTACTGGTAACTCCCCAAAAGAATCTGGATTGTGGTGAGGGAACAGAGAAAAAAGCTCATTTAGGACCTGCACTTACGAAGGGGGTAGGCAGCTGTATATCAGGGAGTAAACCTTCTGAGAATAAAAAACAGCTGGAGCTTGTTAAGGTAATTACACAGGGGAAAGGATAATGTACTGGGAACTCCTCAGAAGAATCTGATTTGTGGTGAGGGGAGAGAGATAAAAGCTCATTTAGGAACGACATGAACATGCTGCGTAGGTAGCTGTTTACCAGTAAATATCTCCACTGAGATTAAGAAAAGCAGTAGCTTAATAAATTAAGTACTTCCTGGTATGGTTACTGTACTGGTAACTCCCCAAAAGAATCTGGATTGTGGTGAGGGAACAGAGAAAAAAGCTCATTTAGGACCTGCACTTACGAAGGGGGTAGGCAGCTGTATATCAGGGAGTAAACCTTCTGAGAATAAAAACAGCTGGAGCTTGTTAAGGTAATTACACAGGGGAAAGGATAATGTACTGGGAACTCCTCAGAAGAATCTGATTTGTGGTGAGTTGAGAGAGATAAAAGCTCATTTAGGAACGATATGAACATGCTGCGTAGGTAGCTGTTTATCAGTAAATATCTCCACTGAGATTAAGAAAAGCAGTAGCTTAATAAATTAAGTACTTCCTGGTATGGTTACTGTACTGGTAACTCCCCAAAAGAATCTGGATTGTGGTGAGGGAACAGAGAAAAAAGCTCATTTAGGACCTGCACTTACGAAGGGGGTGGGCAGCTGTATATCAGGGAGTAAACCTTCTGAGAATAAAAACAGCTGGAGCTTGTTAAGGTAATTACACAGGGGAAAGGATAATGTACTGGGAACTCCTCTGAAGAATCTGATTTGTGGTGAGGGGAGAGAGATAAAAGCTCATTTAGGAACGACATGAACGTGCTGCGTAAGTAGCAGTTTATCAGTAAATATCTCCACTGAGATTAAGAAAAGCAGTAGCTTAATAAATTAAGTACTTCCTGGTATGGTTACTGTACTGGTAACTCCCCAAAAGAATCTGGATTGGGGTGAGGGAACAGAGAAAAAAGCTCATTTAGGACCTGCACTTACGAAGGGGGTAGGCAGCTGTATATCAGGGAGTAAACATTCTGAGAATAAAAACAGCTGGAGCTTGTTAAGGTAATTACACAGGGGAAAGGATAATGTACTGGGAACTCCTCAGAAGAATCTGATTTGTGGTGAGGGGAGAGAGATAAAAGCTCATTTAGGAACGACATGAACATGCTGCGTAGGTAGCTGTTTATCAGTAAATATCTCCACTGAGATTAAGAAAAGCAGTAGCTTAATAAATTAAGTACTTCCTGGTATGGTTACTGTACTGGTAACTCCCCAAAAGAATCTGGATTGTGGTGAGGGAACAGAGAAAAAAGCTCATTTAGGACCTGCACTTACGAAGGGGGTAGGCAGCTGTATATCAGGGAGTAAACCTTCTGAGAATAAAAACAGCTGGAGCTTGTTAAGATAATTACACAGGGGAAAGGATAATGTACTGGGAACTCCTCAGAAGAATCTGATTTGTGGTGAGGGGAGAGAGATAAAAGCTCATTTAGGAACGACATGAACATGCTGCGTAGGTAGCTGTTTATCAGTAAATATCTCCACTGAGATTAAGAAAAGCAGTAGCTCAATAAATTAAGTACTTCCTGGTATGGTTACTGTACTGGTAACTCCCCAAAAGAATCTGGATTGTGGTGAGGGAACAGAGAAAAAAGCTCATTTAGGACCTGCACTTACGAAGGGGGTAGGCAGGTGTATATCAGGGAGTAAACCTTCTGAGAATAAAAACAGCTGGAGCTTGTTAAGGTAATTACACAGGGGAAAGGATAATGTACTGGGAACTCCTCAGAAGAATCTGATTTGTGGTGAGCGGAGAGAGATAAAAGCTCATTTAGGAACGACATGAACATGCTGCGTAGGTAGCTGTTTATCAGTGAATATCTCCACTGAGATTAAGAAAAGCAGTAGCTTAATAAATTAAGTTCTTCCTGGTATGGTTACTGTACTGGTAACTCCCCAAAAGAATCTGGAATGTGGTGAGGGAACAGAGAAAAAAGCTCATTTAGGATCAGCACTTACGAAGGGGGTAGGTAGCTGTATATCAGGGAGTAAACCTTCTGAGAATAAAAACAGCTGGAGCTTTTTAAGGTAATTACACAGGGGAAAGGATAATTTACTGGGAACTCCTCAGAAGAATCTGATTTGTGGTGAGGGGAGAGTGATAAAAGCTCATTTAGGAACGACATGAACGTGCTGCGTAGGTAGCTGTTTATCAGTAAATATCTCCTCTGAGATTAAGAAAAGCAGTAGCTTAATAAATTAAGTACTTCCTGGTATGGTTACTGTACTGGTAACTCCCCAAAAGAATCTGGATTGTGGTGAGAGAACAGAGAAAAAAGCTCATTTAGAACCTGCACTTACGAAGGGGGTAGGCAGCTGTATATCAGGGAGTAAACCTTCTGAGAATAAAAACAGCTGGAGCTTGGTAAGGTAATTACACAGGGGAAAGGATAATGTACTGGTTACTCCTCAGAAGAATCTGATTTTTGGTGAGGGGAGAGAGATAAAAGCTCATTTAGGAACGACATGTACATGCTGCGTAGGTAGCTGTTTATCAGTAAATATCTCCACTGAGATTAAGAAAAGCAGTAGCTTAATAAATTAAGTACTTCCTGGTATGGTTACTGTACTGGTAACTCCCCAAAAGAATCTGGATTGTGGTGAGGGAACAGAGAAAAAAGCTAATTCAGGACCTGCACTTACGAAGGGGGTAGGCAGCTGTATATCAGGGAGTAAACCTTCTGAGAATAAAAACAGCTGGAGCTTGTTAAGGTAATTACACAGGGGAAAGGATAATGTACTGGGAACTCCTCAGAAGAATCTGATTTGTGGTGAGGGGAGAGAGATAAAAGCTCATTTAGGAACGACATGAACGTGCTGCGTAGGTAGCTGTTTATCAGTAAATATCTCCACTGAGATTAAGAAAAGCAGTAGCTTAATAAATTAAGTACTTCCTGGTATGGTTACTGTACTGGTAACTCCCCAAAAGAATCTGGATTGTGGTGAGGGAACAGAGAAAAAAAGCTCATTTGGGACCTGCACTTACGAAGGGGGTAGGCAGCTGTATATCAGGGAGTAAACCTTCTGAGAATAAAAACAGCTGGAGCTTGTTAAGGTAATTACACAGGGGAAAGGATAGTGTACTGGGAACTCCTCAGAAGAATCTGATTTGTGGTGAGGGGAGAGAGATAAAAGCTCATTTAGGAACGACATGAACATGCTGCGTAGGTAGCTGTTTATCCGTAAATATCTCCACTGAGATTAAGAAAAGCAGTAGCTTAATAAATTAAGTAC
This sequence comes from Perognathus longimembris pacificus, assembly GCF_023159225.1. Taxonomy (NCBI): domain Eukaryota; kingdom Metazoa; phylum Chordata; class Mammalia; order Rodentia; family Heteromyidae; genus Perognathus; species Perognathus longimembris. The sequence goes on from NW_025961023.1 coordinate 18,584, forward strand.
TTCCTGGTATGGTTACTGTACTGGTAACTCCCCAAAAGAATCTGGATTGTGGTGATGGAACAGAGAAAAAATCTCATTTAGGACCTGCACTTACGAAGGGGGTAGGCAGCTGTATATCAGGGAGTAAACCTTCTGAGAATAAAAACAGCTGGAGCTTGTTAAGGTAATTACACAGGGGAAAGGATAATGTACTGGGAACTCCTCAGAAGAATCTGATTTGTGGTGAGGGGAGAGAGATAAAAGCTCATTTAGGAACGACATGAACATGCTGCGTAGGTAGCTGTTTATCAGTAAATATCTCCACTGAGATTAAGAAAAGCAGTAGCTTAATAAATTAAGTACTTCCTGGTATGGTTACTGTACTGGTAATTCCCCAAAAGAATCTGGACTGTGGTGAGGGAACTTAGAAAAAAGCTCATTTATGACCTGCACTTACGAAGGGGGTAGGCAGCTGTATATCAGGGAGTAAACCTTCTGAGAATAAAAACAGCTGGAGCTTGTTAAGGTAATTACACAGGGGAAACTATAATGTACTGGGAACTCCTCAGAAGAATCTGATTTGTGGTGAGGGGAGAGAGATAAAAGCTCATTTGGGAACGACATGAACATGCTGCATAGGTAGCTGTTTATCAGTAAATATCTCCACTGAGATTAAGAAAAGCAGTAGATTAATAAATTAAGTACTTCCTGGTATGGTTACTGTTCTGGTAACTCCCCAAAAGAATCTGGATTGTGGTGAGGGAACAGAGAAAAAAGCTCATTTAGGACCTGCACTTACGAAGGGGGTAGGCAGCTGTATAACAGGGAGTAAACCTTCTGAAAATAAAAACAGCTGGAGCTTGTTAAGGTAATTACACAGGGGAAAGGATAATGTACTGGGAACTCCTCAGAAGAATCTGATTTGTGGTGAGGGGAGAGAGATAAAAGCTCATTTAGTAACGAGATGAACATGCTGCGTAGGTAGCTGTTTATCAGTAAATATCTCCACTGAGATTAAGAAAAGCAGTAGCTTAATAAATTAAGTACTTCCTGGTATGGTTACTGTACTGGTAACTCCCCAAAAGAATCTGGATTGTGGTGAGGGAACAGAGAAAAAAGCTCATTTAGGACCTGCACTTACGAAGGGGGTAGGCAGCTGTATATTAGGGAGTAAACCTTCTGAGAATAAAAACAGCTGGAGCTTGTTAAGGTAATTACACAGGGGAAAGGATAATGTACTGGGAACTCCTCAGAAGAATCTGATTTGTGGTGAGTTGAGAGAGATAAAAGCTCATTTAGGAACGATATGAACATGCTGCGTAGGTAGCTGTTTATCAGTAAATATCTCCACTGAGATTAAGAAAAGCAGTAGCTTAATAAATTAACTACTTCCTGGTATGGTTACTGTACTGGTAACTCCCCAAAAGAATCTGGATTGTGGTGAGGGAACAGAGAAAAAAGCTCATTTAGGACCTGCACTTACGAAGGGGGTGGGCAGCTGTATATCAGGGAGTAAACCTTCTGAGAATAAAAACAGCTGGATCTTGTTAAGGTAATTACACAGGGGAAAGGATAATGTACTGGGAACTCCTCTGAAGAATCTGATTTGTGGTGAGGGGAGAGAGATAAAAGCTCATTTAGGAACGACATGAACGTGCTGCGTAAGTAGCAGTTTATCAGTAAATATCTCCACTGAGATTAAGAAAAGCAGTAGCTTAATAAATTAAGTACTTCCTGGTATGGTTACTGTACTGGTAACTCCCCAAAAGAATCTGGATTGGGGTGAGGGAACAGAGAAAAAAGCTCATTTAGGACCTGCACTTACGAAGGGGGTAGGCAGCTGTATATCAGGGAGTAAACATTCTAAGAATAAAAACAGCTGGAGCTTGTTAAGGTAATTACACAGGGGAAAGGATAATGTACTGGGAACTCCTCAGAAGAATCTGATTTGTGGTGAGGGGAGAGAGATAAAAGCTCATTTAGGAACGACATGAACATGCTGCGTAGGTAGCTGTTTATCAGTAAATATATCCTCTGATATTAAGAAAAGCAGTAGCTTAATAAATTAAGTACTTCCTGGTATGGTTACTGTACTGGTAACTCCCCAAAAGAATCTGGATTGTGGTGAGGAAACAGAGAAAAAAGCTCATTTAGGACCTGCACTTACGAAGGGGGTAGGCAGCTGTATATCGGGGAGTAAACCTTCTGAGAATAAAAACAGCTGGAGCTTGTTAAGGTAATTACACAGGGGAAAGGAAAATGTACTGGGAACTCCTCAGAAGAATCTGATTTGTGGTGAGGGGAGAGAGATAAAAGCTCATTTAGGAACGACATGAACATGCTGCGTAGGTAGCTGTTTATCAGTAAATACCTCCACTGAGGTTAAGAAAAGCAGTAGCTTAATAAATTAAGTACTTCCTGGTATGGTTACTGTACTGGTAACTCCCCAAAAGAATCTGGATTGTGGTGAGGGAACAGAGAAAAAAGCTCATTCAGGACCTTCACTTACGAAGGGGGTAGGCAGCTGTATATCAGGGAGTAAACCCTCTGAGAATAAAAACAGCTGGAGCTTGTTAAGGTAATTACACAGGGGAAAGGATAATGTACTGGGAACTCCTCAGAAGAATCTGATTTGTGGTGAGGGGAGAGAGATAAAAGCTCATTTAGGAACGACATGAACATGCTGCGTAGGTAGCTGTTCATCAGTAAATATCTCCACTGAGATTAAGAAAAGTAGTAGCTTAATAAATTAAGTATTCCTGGTATGGTTACTGTACTGGTAACACCCCAAAAAAATCTGGATTGTGGTGAGGGAACAGAGAAAAAAGCTCATTCAGGACCTGCACTTACGAAGGGAGTAGGCAGCTGTATATCAGGGAGTAAACCTTCTGAGAATAAAAACAGCTGGAACTTGTTAAGGTAATTACAGAGGGGAAAGGATAATATACAGGGAACTCCTCAGAAGAATCTGATTTGTGGTGAGGGGAGAGAGATAAAAGCTCATTTAGGAACGACATGAACATGCTGCGTAGGTAGCTGTTTATCAGTAAATATCTCCACTGAGATTAAAAAAAGCAGTAGCTTAATAAATTAAGTACTTCCTGGTATGGTTACTGTACTGGTAACTCCCCAAAAGAATCTGGATTGTGGTGAGGGAACAGAGCAAAAAGCTCATTCAGGACCAGCACTTACGAAGGGGGTAGGCAGCTGTATATCAGGGAGTAAACCTTCTGAGAATAAAAACAGCTGGAGCTTGTTAAGGTAATTACACAGGGGAAAGGATAATGTACTGGGAACTCCTCAGAAGAATCTGATTTTTGGTGAGGGGAGAGAGATAAAAGCTCATTTAGGAACGACATGTACATGCTGCGTAGGTAGCTGTTTATCAGTAAATATCTCCACTGAGATTAAGAAAAGCAGTAGCTTAATAAATAAAGTACTTCCTGGTATGGTTACTGTACTGGTAACTCCGCAAAAGAATCTGGATTGTGGTGAGGGAACAGAGAAAAAAGCTCAATCAGGACTTGCACTTACGAAGGGGGTAGGCAGCTGTATATCAGGGAGTAAACCTTCTGAGAATAAAAAAGGCTGGAGCTTGTTAAGGTAATTACACAGGGGAAAGGATAATGTACTGGGAACTCCTCAGAAGAATCTGATTTGTGCTGAGGGGAGAGAGATAAATGCTCATTTAGGAACGACATGAACATGCTGCGTAAGTAGCTGTTTATCAGTAAATATATCCTCTGATATTAAGAAAAGCAGTAGCTTAATAAATTAAGTACTTCCTGGTATGGTTACTGTACTGGTAACTCCCCAAAAGAATCTGGATTGTGGTGAGGGAACAGAGAAAAAAGCTCATTTAGGACCTGCACTTACGAAGGGGGTAGGCAGCTGTTTATCGGGGAGTAAACCTTCTGAGAATAAAAACAGCTGGAGCTTGTTAAGGTAATTACACAGGGGAAAGGAAATTGTATTGGGAACTCCTCAGAAGAATCTGATTTGTGGTGAGGGGAGAGAGATAAAAGCTCATTTAGGAACGACATGAACATGCTGCGTAGGTAGCTGTTTATCAGTAAATACCTCCACTGAGATTAAGAAAAGCAGTAGCTTAATAAATTAAGTACTTCCTGGTATGGTTACTGTACTGGTAACTCCCCAAAAGAATCTGGATTGTGGTGAGGGAACAGAGAAAAAAGCTCATTCAGGACCTTCACTTACGAAGGGGGTAGGCAGCTGTATATCAGGGAGTAAACCCTCTGAGAATAAAAACAGCTGGAGCTTGTTAAGGTAATTACACAGGGGAAAGGATAATGTACTGGGAACTCCTCAGAAGAATGTGATTTGTGGTGAGGGGAGAGAGATAAAAGCTCATTTAGGAACGACAAGAACATGCTGCGTAGGTAGCTGTTTATCAGTAAATATCTCCACTGAGATTAAGAAAAGTAGTAGCTGAATAAATTAAGTATTCCTGGTATGGTTACTGTACTGGTAACTCCCCAAAAGAATCTGGATTGTGGTGAGGGAACAGAGAAAAACGCTCATTTAGGACCTGCACTTACGAAGGGGGTAGGCAGGTGTATATCGGGGAGTAAACCTTCTGAGAATAAAAACAGCTGGAGCTTGTTAAGGTAATTACACAGGGGAAAGGATAATGTACTGGGAACTCCTCAGAAGAATCTGATTTGTGGTGAGGGGAGAGAGATAAAAGCTCATTTAGGAACGACATGAACATGCTGCGTAGGTAGCTGTTCATCAGTAAATATCTCCACTGAGATTAAGAAAAGCAGTAGCTTAATAAATTAAGTATTCCTGGTATGGTTACTGTACTGGTAACTCCCCAAAAGAATCTGGATTGTGGTGAGGGAACAGAGAAAAAAGCTCATTCAGGACCTGCACTTACGAAGGGAGTAGGCAGCTGTATATCAGGGAGTAAACCTTCTGAGAATAAAAACAGCTGGAGCTTGTTAAGGTAATTTCACAGGGGAAAGGATAATGTACTGGGAACTCCTCAGAAGAATCTGATTTGTGGTGAGGGGAGAGAGATAAAAGCTCATTTAGGAACGACATGAACATGCTGCAAAGGAAGCTGTTTATCAGTAAATATCTCCACTGAGATTAAGAAAAGCAGTAGCTTAATAAATTAAGTACTTCCTGGTATGGTTACTCTACTGGTAACTCCCCAAAAGAATCTGGATTGTGGTGAGGGAACAGAGAAAAAAATTTATTTAGGACCTGCACTTACGAAGGGGGTAGGCAGCTGTATATCAGGGAGTAAACCTTCGGAGAATAAAAACAGCTGGAGCTTGTTAAGGTAATTACACAGGGGAAAGGATAATGTACTGGGAACTCCTCAGAAGAATCTGATTTGTGGTGAGGGGAGAGAGATAAAAGCTCATTTAGGAACGACATGAACATGCTGCGTAGGTAGCTGTTTATCAGTAAATATCTCCACTGAGATTAAGAAAAGCAGTAGCTTAATAAATTAAGTACTTCCTGGTATGGTTACTGTACTGGTAACTCCCCAAAAGAATCTGGATTGTGGTGAGGGAACAGAGAAAAAAGCTCATTTAGGACCTGCACTTACGAAGGGGGTAGGCAGCTGTATATCAGGGAGTAAACCTTCTGAGAATAAAAACAGCTGGAGCTTGTTAAGGTAATTACACAGGGGAAAGGATAATGTACTGGGAACTCCTCAGAAGAATCTGATTTGTGGTGAGGGGAGAGAGATAAAAGCTCATTTAGGAACGACATGAACATGCTGCGTAGGTAGCTGTTTATCAGTAAATATCTCCACTGAGATTAAGAAAAGCAGTAGCTTAATAAATTAAGTACTTCCTGGTATGGTTACTGTACTGGTAACTCCCCAAAAGAATCTGGATTGTGGTGAGGGAACAGAGAAAAAAGCTCATTCAGGACCTGCACTTACGAAGGGGGTAGGCAGCTGTATATCAGGGAGTAAACCTTCTGAGAATAAAAACAGCTGGAGCTTGTTAAGGCAATTACACAGGGGAAAGGATAATGTACTGGGAACTCCTCAGAAGAATCTGATTTGTGGTGAAGGAGAGAGATAAAAGCTCATTTAGGAACGACATGAACATGCTGCGTAGGTAGCTGTTTATCAGTAAATATCTCCACTGAGATTAAGAAAAGCAGTAGCTTAATAAATTAAGTACTTCCTGGTATGGTTACTGTACTGGTAACTCCCCAAAAGAATCTGGATTGTGGTGAAGGAACAGAGAAAAAGCTCATTTAGGACCTGCACTTACGAAGGGGGTAGGCAGCTGTATATCAGGGAGTAAACCTTCTGAGAATAAAAACAGCTGGAGCTTGTTAAGGTAATTACACAGGGGAAAGGATAATGTACTGGGAACTCCTCAGAAGAATCTGATTTGTGGTGAGGGGAGAGAGATAAAAGCTCATTTAGGAACGACATGAACATGCTGCGTAGGTAGCTGTTTATCAGTAAATATCTCCACTGAGATTAAGAAAAGCAGTAGCTTAATAAATTAAGTATTTCCTGGTATGGTTACTGTACTGGTAACTCCCCAAAAGAATCTGGATTGTGGTGAGGGAACAGAGAAAAAAGCTCATTTAGGACCTGCACTTATGAAGGGGGTAGGCAGCTGTATATCAGGGAGTAAACTTTCTGAGAATAAAAACAGCTGGAGCTTCTTAAGGTAATTACACAGGGGAAAGGATAATGTACTGGGAACTCCTCAGAAGAATCTGATTTGTGGTGAGGGAGAGAGATAAAAGCTCATTTAGGAACGACATGAACATGCTGCGTAGGTAGCTGTTTATCAGTAAATATCTCCACTGAGATTAAGAAAAGCAGTAGCTTAATAAATTAAGTAATTCCTGGTATGGTTACTCTACTGGTAACTCCCCAAAAGAATCTGGATTGTGGTAAGGGAACAGAGAAAAAAACTCATTTAGGACCTGCACTTACGAAGGGGGTAGGCAGCTGTATATCAGGGAGTAAACCTTCGGAGAATAAAAACAGCTGGAGCTTGTTAAGGTAATTACACAGGGGAAAGGATAATGTACTGGGAACTCCTCAGAAGAATCTGATTTGTGGTGAGGGGAGAGAGATAAAAGCTCATTTAGGAACGACATGAACATGCTGCGTATGTAGCTGTTCATCAGTAAATATCTCCACTGAGATTAAGAAAAGCAGTAGCTTAATAAATTAAGTACTTCCTGGTATGGTTACTGTACTGGTAACTCCCCAAAAGAATCTGGATTGTGGTGAGGGAACAGAGAAAAAAGCTCATTTAGGACCTGCACTTACGAAGGGGGTAGGCAGCTGTAAATCAGGGAGTAAACCTTCTGAGAAAAAAACAGCTGGAGCTTGTTAAGGTATTACTCAGGGGAAAGGATAATGTACTGGGAACTCCTCAGAAGAATCTGATTTTTGGTGAGGGGAGAGAGATAAAAGCTCATTTAGGAACGACTTGAACATGCTGCGTAGGTAGCTGTTTATCAGTAAATATCTCCACTGAGATAAAGAAAAGCAGTAGCTTAATAAATTAAGTACTTCCTGGTATGGTTACTGTACTGGTAACTCCCCAAAAGAATCTGGATTGTGGTGAGGGAACAGAGAAAAAAGCTCATTTAGGACCTGCACTTACGAAGGGGGTAGGCAGCTGTATATCAGGGAGTAAACCTTCTGAGAATAAAAACAGCTGGAGCTGGTTAAGGTAATTACACAGGGGAAAGGATAATGTACTGGGAACTCCTCAGAAGAATCTGATTTGTGGTGAGGGGAGAGAGATAAAAGCTCATTTAGGAACGACATGAACATGCTGCGTAGGTAGCTGTTTATCAGTAAATATCTCCACTGAGATTAAGAAAAGCAGTAGCTTAATAAATTAAGTACTTCCTGGTATGGTTACTGTACTGGTAACTCCCCAAAAGAATCTGGATTGTGGTGAGGGAACAGAGAAAAAAGCTCATTCAGGACCTGCACTTACGAAGGGGGTAGGCAGCTGTATATCAGGGAGTAAACCTTCTGAGAATAAAAACAGCTGGAGCTTGTTAAGGTAATTACACAGGGGAAAGGATAATGTACTGGGAACTCCTCAGAAGAATCTGATTTGTGGTGAGGGGAGAGAGATAAAAGCTCATTTAGGAACGACATGAACATGCTGCGTAGGTAGCTGTTTATCAGTAAATATCTCCACTGAGATTAAGAAAAGCAGTAGCTTAATAAATTAAGTACTTCCTGGTATGGTTACTGTACTGGTAACTCCCCAAAAGAATCTGGATTGTGGTGAGGGAACAGAGAAAAAAGCTCATTTAGGACCTGCACTTACGAAGGGGGTAGGCAGCTGTAAATCAGGGAGTAAACCTTCTGAGAAAAAAACAGCTGGAGCTTGTTAAGGTATTACTCAGGGGAAAGGATAATGTACTGGGAACTCCTCAGAAGAATCTGATTTTTGGTGAGGGGAGAGAGATAAAAGCTCATTTAAGAACGACATGAACATGCTGCATAGGTAGCTGTTTATCAGTAAATATCTCCACTGAGATTAAGAAAAGCAGTAGCTTAATAAATTAAGTACTTCCTGGTATGGTTACTGTACTGGTAACTCCCCAAAAGAATCTGGATTGTGGTGAGGGAACAGAGAAAAAAGCTCATTTAGGACCTGCACTTACAAAGGGGGTAGGCAGCTGTATATCAGGGAGTAAACCTTCTGAGAATAAAAACAGCTGGAGCTTGTTAAGGTAATTACACAGGGGAAAGGATAATGTACTGGGAACTCCTCAGAAGAATCTGATTTGTGGTGAGGGGAGAGAGATAAAAGCTCATTTAGGAACGACATGAACATGCTGCGTGGGTAGCTGTTTATCAGTAAAAATCTCCACTGAGATTAAGAAAAGCAGTAGCTTAATAAATTAAGTACTTCCTGGTATGGTTACTGTACTGGTAACTCCCCAAAAGAATCTGGATTGTGGTGAGGGAACAGAGAAAAAAATTCATTTAGGACCTGCACTTACGAAGGAGGTAGGCAGCTGTATATCAGGGAGTAAACCTTCGGAGAATAAAAACAGCTGGAGCTTGTGAAGGTAATTACACAGGGGAAAGGATAATGTACTGGGAACTCCTCAGAAGAATCTGATTTGTGGTGAGGGGAGAGAGATAAAAGCTCATTTAGGAACGACATGAACATGCTGCGTAGGTAGCTGTTTATCAGTAAATATCTCCACCTGAGATTAAGAAAAGCAGTAGCTTAATAATTAAGTACTTCCTGGTATGGTTACTGTACTGGTAACTCCCCAAAAGAATCTGGATTGTGGTGAGGGAACAGAGAAAAAAGCTCATTTAGGACCTGCACTTACGAAGGGGGTAGGCAGCTGTATATCAGGGAGTAAACCTTCTGAGAATAAAAACAGCTGGAGCTTGTTAAGGTAATTACACAGGGGAAAGGATAATGTACTGGGAACTCCTCAGAAGAATCTGATTTGTGGTGAGGGGAGAGAGATAAAAGCTCATTTAGGAACGACATGAACATGCTGCGTAGGTAGCTGTTTATCAGTAAATATCTCCACTGAGATTAAGAAAAAGCAGTAGCTTAATAAATTAAGTACTTCCTGGTATGGTTACTGTACTGGTAACTCCCCAAAAGAATCTGGATTGTGGTGAGGGAACAGAGAAAAAAGCTCATTCAGGACCTGCACTTACGAAGGGGGTAGGCAGCTGTATATCAGGGAGTAACCTTCTGAGAATAAAAACAGCTGAGCTTGTTAAGGCAATTACACAGGGGAAAGGATAATGTACTGGGAACTCCTCAGAAGAATCTGATTTGTGGTGAAGGAGAGAGATAAAAGCTCATTTAGGAACGACATGAACATGCTGCGTAGGTAGCTGTTTATCAGTAAATATCTCCACTGAGATTAAGAAAAGCAGTAGCTTAATAAATTAAGTACTTCCTGGTATGGTTACTGTACTGGTAACTCCCCAAAAGAATCTGGATTGTGGTGAAGGAACAGAGAAAAAGCTCATTTAGGACCTGTACTTACGAAGGGGGTAGGCAGCTGTATATCAGGGAGTAAACCTTCTGAGAATAAAAACAGCTGGAGCTTGTTAAGGTAATTACACAGGGGAAAGGATAATGTACTGGGAACTCCTCAGAAGAATCTAATTTGTGGTGAGGGGAGAGAGATAAAAGCTCAGTTAGGAACGACATGAACATGCTGCGTAGGTAGCTGTTTATCAGTAAATATCTCCACTGAGATTAAGAAAAGCAGTAGCTTAATAAATTAAGTATTTCCTGGTATGGTTACTGTACTGGTAACTCCCCAAAAGAATCTGGATTGTGGTGAGGGAACAGAGAAAAAAGCTCATTTAGGACCTGCACTTATGAAGGGGGTAGGCAGCTGTATATCAGGGAGTAAACCTTCTGAGAATAAAAACAGCTGGAGCTTGTTAAGGTAATTACACAGGGGAAAGGATAATGTACTGGGAACTCCTCAGAAGAATCTGATTTGTGGTGAGGGGAGAGAGATAAAAGCTCATTTAGGAACGACATGAACATGCTGCGTAGGTAGCTGTTTATCAGTAAATATCTCCACTGAGATTAAGAAAAGCAGTAGCTTAATAAATTAAGTAATTCCTGGTATGGTTACTCTACTGGTAACTCCCCAAAAGAATCTGGATTGTGGTGAGGGAACAGAGAAAAAAAACTCATTTAGGACCTGCACTTACGAAGGGGGTAGGCAGCTGTATATCAGGGAGTAAACCTTCTGAGAATAAAAACAGCTGGAGCTTGTTAAGGTAATTACACAGGGGAAAGGATAATGTACTGGGAACTCCTCAGAAGAATCTGATTTGTGGTGAGGGGAGAGAGATAAAAGCTCATTTAGGAACGACATGAACATAGTGCGTAGGTAGCTGTTTATCCGAAAATATCTCCACTGAGATTAAGAAAAGCAGTAGCTTAATAAATTAAGTACTTCCTGGTATGGTTACTGTACTGGTAACTCCCCAAAAGAATCTGGATTGTGGTGAGGGAACAGAGAAAAAAAACTCATTCAGGACCTGCACTTACGAAGGGGGTAGGCAGCTGTATATCAGGGAGTAAACCTTCTGAGAATAAAAACAGCTGGAGCTTGTTAAGGTAATTACACAGGGGAAAGGATAATGTACTGGGAACTCCTCAGAAGAATCTGATTTGTGGTGAGGGAGAGAGATAAAAGCTCATTAGGAACGACATGAACATGCTGCGTACGTAGCTGTTTATCAGTAAATATCTCCACTGAGATTAAGAAAAGCAGTAGCTTATAAATTAAGTACTTCCTGGTATGGTTACTGTACTGGTAACTCCCCAAAAGAATCTGGATTGTGGTGAGGGAACAGAGAAAAAAGCTCATTTAGGACCTGCACTTACGAAGGGGGTAGGCAGCTGTATATCAGGGAGTAAACCTTCTGAGAATAAAAACAGGTGGAGCTTGTTGAGGTAATTACACAGGGAAAGGATAATGTACTGGGAACTCCTCAGAAGAATCTGATTTGTGGTGAGGGGAGAGAGATAAAAGCTCATTTAGGAACGACATGAACATGCTGCGTAGGTAGCTGTTTATCAGTAAATATCTCCCACTGAGAATAAGAAAAGCAGCAGCTTAATAAATTAAGTACTTCCTGGTATGGTTACTGTACTGGTAACTCCCCAAAAGAATCTGGATTGTGGTGAGGGAACAGAGAAAAAAGCTCATTTAGGACCTGCACTTACGAAGGGGGTAGGCAGCTGTATATCAGGGAGTAAACCGTCTGAGAATAAAAACAGCTGGAGCTTGTTAAGGTAATTACACAGGGGAAAGGATAATGTACTGGGAACTCCTCAGATGAATCTGATTTGTGGTGAGGGGAGAGAGATAAAAGCTCATTTAGGAACGCCATGACCATGCGGCGTAGGTAGCTGTTTATCAGTAAATATCTCCACTGAAATTAAGAAAAGCAGTAGCTTGATAAATTAAGTACTTCCTGGTATGGTTACTGTACTGGTAACTCCCCAAAAGAATCTGGATTGTGGTGAGGGAACAGAGAAAAAAGCTCATTTAGGACCTGCACTTACGAAGGGGGTAGGCAGCTGTATATCAGGGAGTAAACCTTCTGAGAATAAAAACAGCTGGAGCTGGTTAAGGTAATTACACAGGGGAAAGGATAATGTACTGGGAACTCCTAAGAAGAATCTGATTTGTGGTGAGGGGAGAGAGATAAAAGCTCATTTAGGAACGACATGAACATGCTGCGTAGGTAGCTGTTTATCAGTAAATATCTCCACTGAGATTAAGAAAAGCAGTAGCTTAATAAATTAAGTACTTCCTGGTATGGTTACTGTACTGGTAACTCCCCAAAAGAATCTGGATTGTGGTGAGGGAACAGAGAAAAAAGCTCTTTCAGGACCTGCACTTACGAAGGGGGTAGGCAGCTGTATATCAGGGAGTAAACCTTCTGAGAATAAAAACAGGTGGAGCTTGTTGAGGTAATTACACAGGGGAAAGGATAATGTACTGGGAACTCCTCAGAAGAATCTGATTTGTGGTGAGGGGAGAGAGATAAAAGCTCATTTAGGAACGACATGAACATGCTGCGTAGGTAGCTGTTTATCAGTAAATATCTCCACTGAGAATAAGAAAAGCAGCAGCTTAATAAATTAAGTACTTCCTGGTATGGTTACTGTACTGGTAACTCCCCAAAAGAATCTGGATTGTGGTGAGGGAACAGAGAAAAAAGCTCATTTAGGACCTGCACTTACGATGGGGGTAGGCAGCTTTATATCAGGGAGTAAACCGTCCTGAGAATAAAAACAGCTGGAGCTTGTTAAGGTAATTACACAGGGGAAAGGATAATGTACTGGGAACTCCTCAGATGAATCTGATTTGTGGTGAGGGGAGAGAGATAAAAGCTCATTTAGGAACGCCATGACCATGCTGCGTAGGTAGCTGTTTATCAGTAAATATCTCCACTGAAATTAAGAAAAGCAGTAGCTTGATAAATTAAGTACTTCCTGGTATGGTTACTGTACTGGTAACTCCCCAAAAGAATCTGGATTGTGGTGAGGGAACAGAGAAAAAAGCTCATTTAGGACCTGCACTTACGAAGGGGGTAGGCAGCTGTATATCAGGGAGTAAACCTTCTGAGAATAAAAACAGGTGGAGCTTGTTGAGGTAATTACACAGGGGAAAGGATAATGTACTGGGAACTCCTCAGAAGAATCTGATTTGTGGTGAGGGGAGAGAGATAAAAGCTCATTTAGGAACGACATGAACATGCTGCTTACGTAGCTGTTTATCAGTAAATATCTCCACTGAGATTAAGAAAAGCAGTAGCTTAATAAATTAAGTACTTCCTGGTATGGTTACTGTACTGGTAACTCCCCAAAAGAATCTGGATTGTGGTGAGGGAACAGAGAAAAAAGCTCATTTAGGACCTGCACTTACGAAGGGGGTAGGCAGCTGTATATCAGGGAGTAAACCTTCTGAGAATAAAAACAGCTGGAGCTTGTTAAGGTAATTACACAGGGGAAAGGATAATGTACTGGGAAAAGCTCAGAAGAATCTGATTTGTGGTGAGGGAGAGAGATAAAAGCACATTTAGGAACGCCATGACCATGCTGCGTAGGTAGCTGTTTATCAGTAAATATCTCCACTGAGATTAAGAAAAGCAGTAGCTTAATAAATTAAGTACTTCCTGGTATGGTTACTGTACTGGTAACTCCCCAAAAGAATCTGGATTGTGGTTAGGGAACAGAGAAAAATGCTCATTTAGGACCTGCACTTACGAAGTGGGTAGGCAGCTGTATATCAGGGAGTAAACCTTCTGAGAATAAAAACAGCTGGAGTTGTTAAGGTAATTACACAGGGGAAAGGATAATGTACTGGGAACTCCTCAGAAGAATCTGATTTGTGGTGAGGGGAGAGAGATAAAAGCTCATTTAGGAACGACATGAACATGCTGCGTAGGTAGCTGTTTATCAGTAAATATCTCCACTGAGATTAAGAAAAGCAGTAGCTTAATAAATTAAGTACTTCCTGGTATGGTTACTGTACTGGTAACTCCCCAAAGAATCTGGATTGTGGTGAGGGAACAGAGAAAAAAGCTCATTCAGGACCTGCACTTACGAAGGGGGTAGGCAGCTGTATATCAGGGAGTAAACCTTCTGAGAATAAAAACAGCTGGAGCTTG